>NW_027439075.1:485000-495000 GCF_033958435.1 Carettochelys insculpta
ACCAAAAACACCACCACCGCCACCGCCTCAACGGCCTGCCCAACCCAGCACTCCCACACACACACCTGCCCCACCAACGCTCCACACACGCTTTCTTCCCTCTCCCCGACCCGACCCAAGCCATCGCACCGCACCGGGTGAGGGCCTTAGCTTCCTCGCCCGCCCCCCCGCCCCCGACACGCAGGCAGGCAGAGGGAAAGGCCTCAGCGCCCCCCAGGACCGTCGCGCCGCCTTGGCCTCACGGCTTCCCTGCTCCCGCACGGCAGACACACGCCCCGCTCTACCCCCGCTGGGGCCAAAAGCTGCCTACGGCACCTGGGATTCCCAGGCGGTCACCCATCCAGGTACTAGCCAGGCCCGGGACGGTTTACCTTCCGAGATCGGACGAGATCGGGGGCATTCGGTCCGGTATGGCCGTAGGCCCCCGCCTCCCCGGGCTTTAGCGTCAGCAGCCTGGCCTCAGTCAGCCGGGCCCAAACAATTAACCCGGAGGCCGGGCCGAGGGAAAACTTCCTCCGAGCCGGCCCAAGGGGAAGGGAGGACGAGGACGCCGGGCCCGGGAGGTGACAGGACGTGCACGTCAGACCCGGGAAGCTGTGCGCCCCGAGGTTAACCCCCGGGCCGGGGCGGGGAGAGAAAAATGTTCTAAGTCCGGTAGGGACAGCAGGTCAACCCCGGTCCGAGGCGGGGAGAGAAATTTTCCAAGTCCGGCAGGGACAGCAGGTCAACCCCGGCCGCCGTAGCAGAGGTTGACCTGGTGTCCGATTCGCTCCCCGGGCACCAGGTCAACCTCGGGCGCTTTAGCGGAGGTTGACCTGGTGTCCGATTCGCTCCCCGGGCACCAGGTAAACCGTGGCCGCTTTCAGCGGAGGTTGACCTGGTGGCCGATCCCCTCCTCGGGCTCCAAGTCCGGCAGGGACAACAGGTCAACCCCGGTTCCGGGCGGGGAGAGAAAAATTTTCTAAGTCCGGCAGGGACAGCAGGTCAACCCCGGCCGCCGTAGCAGAGGTTGACCTGGTGTCCGATTCGCTCCCCGGGCACCAGGTCAACCTCGGGCGCTTTAGCAGAGGTTGACCTGGTGTCAGATTCGCTCCCCGGGCACCAGGTCAACCTCGGGCGCTTTAGCAGAGGTTGACCTGGTGTCCGATTCGGTCCCCGGGCACCAGGTAAACCGTGGCCGCTTTCAGCGGAGGTTGACCTGGTGGCCGATCCCCTCCTGGGGCTCCAAGTCCGGCAGGGACAGCAGGTCAACCCCGGTCCCAGGCGGGGAGAGAAAAAATTTCTAAGTCCTTCAGGGACAACAGGTCAACCCCGGTTCCGGGCGGGGAGAGAAAAATTTTCTAAGTCCGGCAGGGACAACAGGTCAACCCCGGTTCCGGGCGGGGAGAGAAAAATTTTCTAAGTCCGGCAGGGACAGCAGGTCAACCCCGGCCGCTTCAGCGGAGGTTGACCTGGTGTCCGATTCGGTCCCCGGGCACCAGGTAAACCGTGGCCGCTTTCAGCGGAGGTTGACCTGGTGGCCGATCCCCTCCTCGGGCTCCAAGTCCGGCAGGGACAGCAGGTGAACCCCGGCCGCTTTAGCAGAGGTTGACCTGGTGTCCGATTCGCTCCCCGGGCACCAGGTAAACCGTGGCCGCTTTCAGCGGAGGTTGACCTGGTGGCCGATCCCCTCCTCGGGCTCCAAGTCCGGCAGGGACAGCAGGTCAACCCCGGCCGCTTTAGCAGAGGTTGACCTGGTGTCCGATTCGCTCCCCGGGCACCAGGTAAACCGTGGCCGCTTTCAGCGGAGGTTGACCTGGTGGCCGATCCCCTCCTCGGGCTCCAAGTCCGGCAGGGACAGCAGGTGAACCCCGGCCGCTTTAGCAGAGGTTGACCTGGTGTCCGATTCGCTCCCCGGGCACCAGGTAAACCGTGGCCGCTTTCAGCGGAGGTTGACCTGGTGGCCGATCCCCTCCTCGGGCTCCAAGTCCGGCAGGGACAGCAGGTCAACCCCGGCCGCTTTAGCAGAGGTTGACCTGGTGTCCGATTCGCTCCCCGGGCACCAGGTAAACCGTGGCCGCTTTCAGCGGAGGTTGACCTGGTGGCCGATCCCCTCCTCGGGCTCCAAGTCCGGCAGGGACAACAGGTCAACCCCGGTTCCGGGCGGGGAGAGAAAAATTTTCTAAGTCCGGCAGGGACAGCAGGTCAACCCCGGCCGCCGTAGCAGAGGTTGACCTGGTGTCCGATTCGCTCCCCGGGCACCAGGTCAACCTCGGGCGCCTTAGCAGAGGTTGACCTGGTGTCCGATTCGCTCCCCGGGCACCAGGTAAACCGTGGCCGCTTTCAGCGGAGGTTGACCTGGTGGCCGATCCCCTCCTCGGGCTCCAAGTCCGGCAGGGACAGCAGGTGAACCCCGGCCGCTTTAGCAGAGGTTGACCTGGTGTCCGATTCGCTCCCCGGGCACCAGGTAAACCGTGGCCGCTTTCAGCGGAGGTTGACCTGGTGGCCGATCCCCTCCTCGGGCTCCAAGTCCGGCAGGGACAGCAGGTCAACCCCGGCCGCTTTAGCAGAGGTTGACCTGGTGTCCGATTCGCTCCCCGGGCACCAGGTAAACCGTGGCCGCTTTCAGCGGAGGTTGACCTGGTGGCCGATCCCCTCCTCGGGCTCCAAGTCCGGCAGGGACAACAGGTCAACCCCGGTTCCGGGCGGGGAGAGAAAAATTTTCTAAGTCCGGCAGGGACAGCAGGTCAACCCCGGCCGCCGTAGCAGAGGTTGACCTGGTGTCCGATTCGCTCCCCGGGCACCAGGTCAACCTCGGGCGCTTTAGCAGAGGTTGACCTGGTGTCCGATTCGGTCCCCGGGCACCAGGTAAACCGTGGCCGCTTTCAGCGGAGGTTGACCTGGTGGCCGATCCCCTCCTGGGGCTCCAAGTCCGGCAGGGACAGCAGGTCAACCCCGGTCCCAGGCGGGGAGAGAAAAAATTTCTAAGTCCTTCAGGGACAACAGGTCAACCCCGGTTCCGAGCGGGAGAGAAAAATTTTCCAAGTCCGGCAGGGACAACAGGTCAACCCCGGTTCCGGGCGGGGAGAGAAAAATTTTCAAAGTCCGGCAGGGACAGCAGGTCAACCCCGGCCGCTTCAGCGGAGGTTGACCTGGTGTCCGATTCGGTCCCCGGGCACCAGGTAAACCGTGGCCGCTTTCAGCGGAGGTTGACCTGGTGGCCGATCCCCTCCTCGGGCTCCAAGTCCGGCACGGACAGCAGGTCAACCCCGGCCGCTTTAGCAGAGGTTGACCTGGTGTCCGATTCGCTCCCCGGGCACCAGGTAAACCGTGGCCGCTTTCAGCGGAGGTTGACCTGGTGGCCGATCCCCTCCTCGGGCTCCAAGTCCGGCAGGGACAGCAGGTCAACCCCGGCCGCTTCAGCTGAGGTTGACCTGGTGTCCGATTCGCTCCCCGGGCACCAGGTAAACCGTGGCCGCTTTCAGCGGAGGTTGACCTGGTGGCCGATCCCCTCCTGGGGCTCCAAGTCCGGCAGGGACAACAGGTCAACCCCGGTCCCAGGCGGGAGAGAAAAATTTTCTAAGTCCGGCAGGGACAACAGGTCAACCCCGGTTCCGAGCGGGAGAGAAAAATTTTCTAAGTCCGGCAGGGACAACAGGTCAACCCCGGTCCCAGGCGGCAGAGAAAAATTTTCTAAGTCCGGCAGGGACAACAGGTCAACCCCGGTCCCAGGCGGGAGAGAAAAAATTTCTAAGTCCGGCAGGGACAACAGGTCAACCCCGGTCCCAGGCTGGAGAGAAAAATTTTCTAAGTCCGGCAGGGACAGCAGGTCAACCCCGGCCGCTTTAGCAGAGGTTGACCTGGTGTCCGATTCGCTCCCCGGGCACCAGGTCAACCTCTGGCGCTTTAGCAGAGGTTGACCTGGTGTCAGATTCGCTCCCCGGGCACCAGGTCAACCTCGGTCGCTTTAGCAGAGGTTGACCTGGTGTCCGATTCGCTCCCCGGGCACCAGGTAAACCGTGGCCGCTTTCAGCGGAGGTTGACCTGGTGGCCGATCCCCTCCTGGGGCTCCAAGTCCGGCAGGGACAACAGGTCAACCCCGGTCCCAGGCGGGGAGAGAAAAAATTTCTAAGTCCGGCAGGGACAACAGGTCAACCCCGGTCCCAGGCGGGGAGAGAAAAAATTTCTAAGTCCGGCAGGGACAACAGGTCAACCCCGGTCCCAGGCTGGAGAGAAAAATTTTCCAAGTCCGGCAGGGACAGCAGGTCAACCCCGGCCGCTTCAGCTGAGGTTGACCTGGTGTCCGATTCGCTCCCCGGGCACCAGGTAAACCGTGGCCGCTTTCAGCGGAGGTTTACCTGGTGGCCGATCCCCTCCTCGGGCTCCAAGTCCGGCAGGGACAACAGGTCAACCCCGGTCCCAGGCGGGAGAGAAAAATTTTCTAAGTCCGGCAGGGACAACAGGTCAACCCCGGTTCCGAGCGGGAGAGAAAAATTTTCTAAGTCCGGCAGGGACAACAGGTCAACCCCGGTCCCAGGCGGCAGAGAAAAAATTTCTAAGTCCGGCAGGGACAACAGGTCAACCCCGGTACCGGGCGGGAGAGAAAAAATTTCTAAGTCCGGCAGGGACAACAGGTCAACCCCGGTCCCAGGCTGGAGAGAAAAAATTTCTAAGTCCGGCAGGGACAACAGGTCAACCCCGGTCCCAGGCGGCAGAGAAAAAATTTCTAAGTCCGGCAGGGACAACAGGTCAACCCCGGTCCCAGGCGGGAGAGAAAAATTTTCTAAGTCCGGCAGGGACAACAGGTCAACCCCGGTCCCAGGCGGCAGAGAAAAAATTTCTAAGTCCGGCAGGGACAACAGGTCAACCCCGGTCCCAGGCGGGAGAGAAAAATTTTCTAAGTCCGGCAGGGACAACAGGTCAACCCCGGTCCCAGGCGGCAGAGAAAAAATTTCTAAGTCCGGCAGGGACAACAGGTCAACCCCGGTACCGGGCGGGAGAGAAAAAATTTCTAAGTCCGGCAGGGACAACAGGTCAACCCCGGTCCCAGGCTGGAGAGAAAAAATTTCTAAGTCCGGCAGGGACAACAGGTCAACCCCGGTCCCAGGCGGCAGAGAAAAAATTTCTAAGTCCGGCAGGGACAACAGGTCAACCCCGGTCCCAGGCGGCAGAGAAAAAATTTCTAAGTCCGGCAGGGACAACAGGTCAACCCCGGTCCCAGGCGGCAGAGAAAAAATTTCTAAGTCCGGCAGGGACAACAGGTCAACCCCGGTCCCAGGCGGGAGAGAAAAATTTTCTAAGTCCGGCAGGGACAACAGGTCAACCCCGGTCCCAGGCGGGAGAGAAAAATTTTCTAAGTCCGGCAGGGACAACAGGTCAACCCCGGTCCCAGGCGGCAGAGAAAAATTTTCTAAGTCCGGCAGGGACAACAGGTCAACCCCGGTCCCAGGCGGCAGAGAAAAAATTTCTAAGTCCGGCAGGGACAACAGGTCAACCCCGGTCCCAGGCGGGAGAGAAAAAATTTCTAAGTCCGGCAGGGACAACAGGTCAACCCCGGTCCCGGGCTGGAGAGAAAAATTTTCTAAGTCCGGCAGGGACAACAGGTCAACCCCGGTCCCAGGCTGGAGAGAAAAAATTTCTAAGTCCGGCAGGGACAACAGGTCAACCCCGGTCCCAGGCGGCAGAGAAAAAATTTCTAAGTCCGGCAGGGACAACAGGTCAACCCCGGTCCCAGGCGGGAGAGAAAAATTTTCTAAGTCCGGCAGGGACAACAGGTCAACCCCGGTCCCAGGCGGCAGAGAAAAAATTTCTAAGTCCGGCAGGGACAACAGGTCAACCCCGGTACCGGGCGGGAGAGAAAAAATTTCTAAGTCCGGCAGGGACAACAGGTCAACCCCGGTCCCAGGCGGCAGAGAAAAAATTTCTAAGTCCGGCAGGGACAACAGGTCAACCCCGGTCCCAGGCTGGAGAGAAAAATTTTCTAAGTCCGGCAGGGAGAACAGGTCAACCCCGGTCCCAGGCGGCAGAGAAAAATTTTCTAAGTCCGGCAGGGACAGCAGGTCAACCCCGGTCCCAGGCTGGAGAGAAAAATTTTCTAAGTCCGGCAGGGACAGCAGGTCAACCCCGGCCGCTTTAGCAGAGGTTGACCTGGTGTCCGATTCGCTCCCCGGGCACCAGGTCAACCTCTGGCGCTTTAGCAGAGGTTGACCTGGTGTCAGATTCGCTCCCCGGGCACCAGGTCAACCTCGGTCGCTTTAGCAGAGGTTGACCTGGTGTCCGATTCGCTCCCCGGGCACCAGGTAAACCGTGGCCGCTTTCAGCGGAGGTTGACCTGGTGGCCGATTCCCTCCTCGGGCTCCAAGTCCGGCAGGGACAGCAGGTCAACCCCGGTCCCAGGCGGGGAGAGAAAAAATTTCTAAGTCCGGCAGGGACAACAGGTCAACCCCGGTCCCAGGCTGGAGAGAAAAATTTTCCAAGTCCGGCAGGGACAGCAGGTCAACCCCGGCCGCTTCAGCTGAGGTTGACCTGGTGTCCGATTCGCTCCCCGGGCACCAGGTAAACCGTGGCCGCTTTCAGCGGAGGTTTACCTGGTGGCCGATCCCCTCCTCGGGCTCCAAGTCCGGCAGGGACAACAGGTCAACCCCGGTCCCAGGCGGGAGAGAAAAATTTTCTAAGTCCGGCAGGGACAACAGGTCAACCCCGGTCCCAGGCTGGAGAGAAAAATTTTCTAAGTCCGGCAGGGACAGCAGGTCAACCCCGGCCGCTTTAGCAGAGGTTGACCTGGTGTCCGATTCGCTCCCCGGGCACCAGGTCAACCTCTGGCGCTTTAGCAGAGGTTGACCTGGTGTCAGATTCGCTCCCCGGGCACCAGGTCAACCTCGGTCGCTTTAGCAGAGGTTGACCTGGTGTCCGATTCGCTCCCCGGGCACCAGGTAAACCGTGGCCGCTTTCAGCGGAGGTTGACCTGGTGGCCGATTCCCTCCTAGGGCTCCAAGTCCGGCAGGGACAGCAGGTCAACCCCGGTCCCAGGCGGGGAGAGAAAAAATTTCTAAGTCCGGCAGGGACAACAGGTCAACCCCGGTCCCAGGCTGGAGAGAAAAATTTTCCAAGTCCGGCAGGGACAGCAGGTCAACCCCGGTCCCAGGCGGGAGAGAAAAATTTTCTAAGTCCGGCAGGGACAACAGGTCAACCCCGGTCCCAGGCGGCAGAGAAAAAATTTCTAAGTCCGGCAGGGACAACAGGTCAACCCCGGTCCCAGGCGGGAGAGAAAAATTTTCTAAGTCCGGCAGGGACAACAGGTCAACCCCGGTCCCAGGCGGCAGAGAAAAAATTTCTAAGTCCGGCAGGGACAACAGGTCAACCCCGGTACCGGGCGGGAGAGAAAAAATTTCTAAGTCCGGCAGGGACAACAGGTCAACCCCGGTCCCAGGCTGGAGAGAAAAAATTTCTAAGTCCGGCAGGGACAACAGGTCAACCCCGGTCCCAGGCGGCAGAGAAAAAATTTCTAAGTCCGGCAGGGACAACAGGTCAACCCCGGTCCCAGGCGGGAGAGAAAAATTTTCTAAGTCCGGCAGGGACAACAGGTCAACCCCGGTCCCAGGCGGGAGAGAAAAATTTTCTAAGTCCGGCAGGGACAACAGGTCAACCCCGGTCCCAGGCGGCAGAGAAAAATTTTCTAAGTCCGGCAGGGACAACAGGTCAACCCCGGTCCCAGGCGGCAGAGAAAAATTTTCTAAGTCCGGCAGGGACAACAGGTCAACCCCGGTCCCAGGCTGGAGAGAAAAATTTTCTAAGTCCGGCAGGGACAGCAGGTCAACCCCGGCCGCTTTAGCAGAGGTTGACCTGGTGTCCGATTCGCTCCCCGGGCACCAGGTCAACCTCTGGCGCTTTAGCAGAGGTTGACCTGGTGTCAGATTCGCTCCCCGGGCACCAGGTCAACCTCGGTCGCTTTAGCAGAGGTTGACCTGGTGTCCGATTCGCTCCCCGGGCACCAGGTAAACCGTGGCCGCTTTCAGCGGAGGTTGACCTGGTGGCCGATTCCCTCCTCGGGCTCCAAGTCCGGCAGGGACAGCAGGTCAACCCCGGTCCCAGGCGGGGAGAGAAAAAATTTCTAAGTCCGGCAGGGACAACAGGTCAACCCCGGTCCCAGGCTGGAGAGAAAAATTTTCCAAGTCCGGCAGGGACAGCAGGTCAACCCCGGCCGCTTCAGCTGAGGTTGACCTGGTGTCCGATTCGCTCCCCGGGCACCAGGTAAACCGTGGCCGCTTTCAGCGGAGGTTTACCTGGTGGCCGATCCCCTCCTCGGGCTCCAAGTCCGGCAGGGACAACAGGTCAACCCCGGTCCCAGGCGGGAGAGAAAAATTTTCTAAGTCCGGCAGGGACAACAGGTCAACCCCGGTCCCAGGCTGGAGAGAAAAATTTTCTAAGTCCGGCAGGGACAGCAGGTCAACCCCGGCCGCTTTAGCAGAGGTTGACCTGGTGTCCGATTCGCTCCCCGGGCACCAGGTCAACCTCTGGCGCTTTAGCAGAGGTTGACCTGGTGTCAGATTCGCTCCCCGGGCACCAGGTCAACCTCGGTCGCTTTAGCAGAGGTTGACCTGGTGTCCGATTCGCTCCCCGGGCACCAGGTAAACCGTGGCCGCTTTCAGCGGAGGTTGACCTGGTGGCCGATTCCCTCCTCGGGCTCCAAGTCCGGCAGGGACAGCAGGTCAACCCCGGTCCCAGGCGGGGAGAGAAAAAATTTCTAAGTCCGGCAGGGACAACAGGTCAACCCCGGTCCCAGGCTGGAGAGAAAAATTTTCCAAGTCCGGCAGGGACAGCAGGTCAACCCCGGTCCCAGGCGGGAGAGAAAAATTTTCTAAGTCCGGCAGGGACAACAGGTCAACCCCGGTCCCAGGCGGCAGAGAAAAAATTTCTAAGTCCGGCAGGGACAACAGGTCAACCCCGGTCCCAGGCGGGAGAGAAAAATTTTCTAAGTCCGGCAGGGACAACAGGTCAACCCCGGTCCCAGGCGGCAGAGAAAAAATTTCTAAGTCCGGCAGGGACAACAGGTCAACCCCGGTACCGGGCGGGAGAGAAAAAATTTCTAAGTCCGGCAGGGACAACAGGTCAACCCCGGTCCCAGGCTGGAGAGAAAAAATTTCTAAGTCCGGCAGGGACAACAGGTCAACCCCGGTCCCAGGCGGCAGAGAAAAAATTTCTAAGTCCGGCAGGGACAACAGGTCAACCCCGGTCCCAGGCGGGAGAGAAAAATTTTCTAAGTCCGGCAGGGACAACAGGTCAACCCCGGTCCCAGGCGGGAGAGAAAAATTTTCTAAGTCCGGCAGGGACAACAGGTCAACCCCGGTCCCAGGCGGCAGAGAAAAATTTTCTAAGTCCGGCAGGGACAACAGGTCAACCCCGGTCCCAGGCGGCAGAGAAAAATTTTCTAAGTCCGGCAGGGACAACAGGTCAACCCCGGTCCCAGGCTGGAGAGAAAAAATTTCTAAGTCCGGCAGGGACAACAGGTCAACCCCGGTCCCAGGCGGGAGAGAAAAAATTTCTAAGTCCGGCAGGGACAACAGGTCAACCCCGGTCCCAGGCGGGAGAGAAAAAATTTCTAAGTCCGGCAGGGACAACAGGTCAACCCCGGTCCCGGGCTGGAGAGAAAAATTTTCTAAGTCCGGCAGGGACAACAGGTCAACCCCGGCCGCTTTAGCGGAGGTTGACCTGGTGTCCGATTCGGTCCCCGGACACCAGGTCAACCTCTGGCGCTTTCAGCGAGGTTGACCTGGTGGCCGGCTGAGCTCTGGAAGTCCGAATGGGGTTGAATTTAACCCGTGCAGCCGACCTAGAGTTCCAGGCGGTCGGCCGCTTTTGTGAGTCGTTCCCGCCTGTTGCCGCTGGGGGACTTTTCACGTATAAGGTTACGACAGGTACCGGGAGAATAGTAAGAGAAGGCTTGTCTGGCTCCAGCCTTTAGAGACGTACACGTGAGAGAGACCGACCGTCGTGTGAAGGCCCTTCCCGGGGACTCGGACGA
>NW_027439076.1:310000-424998 GCF_033958435.1 Carettochelys insculpta
CGATTGGTGGGCTCTTTCGCCCCGCCTGTCCAATGCCATTCATTTGCGTGCCATTGGTCCTGACACGTGCCCGTGATGGCCTGCTGGAAAGTCAAGGGCTGATGTGCGAGAGGTCGCAGCCTCCTGGCTCCCTGGCCGGCCCGAAGCATCACTGGTTGCCGGCTCTCTTTTCCTGCCCAGAAAGGTGGGCGGGCCCCTGCTGAGGGAACACACCAGGGAGGCTCTTGCCATCGTCCTCATCAACCATGGGCTCAGCGCCCGTTGGTGTCCAATGCCCGTCTCACTAGCGCCTTCCATCTTTCCCTCTCGAGCGTGGAGCGCCCTGCTTGCTGTAGACGAGCTCCGTGCCAAGCTGATCCATCGGCTCCCTGTTCTCTCTGGGCTCTGCCTCTCCTATTCGAACCCACCGTTATGCCCAATACCGGGCTCTCCATTTTTCAAGTCGTCCTTCCTCTGGCAAATAAGCCCGGAGACCTGGAACTTCCACTGGGGGAACCTTCTGGAGCAGATTCCCTTTGGGCTGAATCTTCCCATACAATTCCTCCTTGGTGACCTTCTGCGCCCAGCCTATTCTCAGCATCCTGCTCCAACAACTCCTCTCCAACGCCACGAACCTTCTCGCTGAAACTTGCCTTTTCACCCACCTCTCCCAGACGGACAACATGCTGCTGAGCGCTCCGCTTTCTGCCTTTCGCTTTGCCAGATCTGATCCGTCGCCTTCAAACTCGCTCTTGCTTTCACGCTCCTAGGCGCTAGTTTCTTCTTCCAGTCCACATCATACGTTCCGCCCCTAGCCGGATGCGTGAACTTCTCTACGTTGTCTCCTTCGAGCCCCTCGCCGCTGATCTTCCTCCCTATTTCCTTATCGCCAATTACCAAGCGATGGTCAGAATGGGCCCGTGCCCTTTCCCTTCCCCGCTTAGCGCCTGCACCCTTCTCCCTAGCTTCTCTTCATCTTCTTCCACGATGACTACCTCACCCGCCGACCGCAACTTGGTGTTTTTCTTGACCTGCACAGATAGCCCTTCTCCCTCTTCCTTGATCTTGTCCATCGCTCTCTCGAGGGGGCGTGATGAACTCGCACGGCGCTAGGGGAGCGCCTTCTCTCGTACCTCTCCTCCTTCTAAACCAACTTCCCATCTCTGCGCGCATGCTCGCCGCTGCCGCCTCACCCTCCTCCGTATCCTCCAGCAACCGTATCAGTCTGCCGTCCACTCCGGACGACCCCAACACCTGACGAGTGACTTTCTCATCTCTCCTGTCAAACGCCTTCCGAGAAGGGACGAGGCGACTGTCGACGTGCCGGTCCTTTCGTCCAGCTCTCTGCGCTCTCAGGCTCGCTTGCCATATCGGCTGTCTGCTCCTTCTATCTTTCCCGAGTCCCGCTTGCTCGTCCGCCAGCAGTTCCTCGCGCTGCGCTCTCCATCTCGCCTTCGGTATCCTTGTCAGCCCCTCGGGTACATGGCCGGTTAGGGCACTCGTCGTCTTGTTCTTGCAGTCGGATGCGCTTGCTTTCTTGTGTCTTGTCACTGGCTCTTGGGGTGCTAGGCAGCTCTGCTTGGCCCTGAGGGGCACGGGATGTGGCGCCCCCTTCACTCTGCCCTTGGCCCGCCTGGCTGTGCGCTGGCTCAGCCGGGAGGGGACTCAGGCTTGGGCGGCATGGCCGCGCTTCCCTGGCAAGGCATGAGACAGGGATGACGTTCTTCGATTGTCACAGGGAGAGACACATCATTGCCGCAACTCCTCTGTCTGCACCAAATCTTGGACCAAGTGGCTGAAGGAAGCGGGAGAGGAAAGAGCCTGACGATTTGCTGACTTTCTTGCCACTCCTTCCAGGCACGTCTCATTTTTGGAGCTGAAGTTCTGAGTTTTGGCTGCGGACAAGCGCTTCAAAGGTTTGCTTCCGGCCGACTTGGCAGGGCTTGGCTGACTTTTTCTTTGCACAAGCCTGCTGCTCAAGCGACTGGCAAAGGCCTCCAGAGGTGCCAGTCCCCTTCTGAGGAATTTTGCTGGGAACGTTGAGATGAGCATGTAAACAATGGCTGCTCGCTCCGAAGGACTGTGTCATGCGTGGAGAAACTCCTTCGTGGAACCTCCTTTCACACAAGGAAAACGAGGCAGTTCCCTCCACACGAGCTCGAGAGCTGGAGGAAGGCCCTGTCTGGGCTTCCACATTGCTCTTCATTCCAGCTCCTGTCTCGTGGAAGCTCTGTGCTCTCAACTGAGCCCAAAAGATCTTCGGAGCCACGCTAAATGAGGAGGAGGAGGAGGAGGTCAGAGACCTGTTTAGCAAGCGGGCTGTTTACTCTGTCTGTTCTACAAGCCTGCACCAAAATCCTTGCAATTGGGGTCTCTCATTTGTTGGCTGGAAGCGTTTGACTGTCGACCTTTTCTCCCGCTCTTTTATCTGAAGAACGCTGTGCAGTTTAGATGGTGAAGGACTGGCCCAGCATGCTCTTCTGGGGAAGAGGCCAGAAGGGAAGGCTGGTGGTGGTGGCGGCGGCAAAAGGAAGGGGGTTGCAGTAAGACAGGGGCAGACAGCATCAGGCACCTAACCGCGCCGCCTCCGGGTGGGCTCGAACCACCATCCTTTCGGTTAACAGCCGAACGCGCTGACCCATTGCGCCACAGAGACACCTGCGGGAATTTTGCTCCACCTCCGAGCACAGTGCTCGCCTTGCCGTCAGGCAATCGGTGCAGGAGAAGCACCAGGCTGCCCGCTGGGCCCCAGCCTCTGCGCTGAGCAGAGTGACGCAGCGGGAGCGTGCTGGGCCCATAACCCAGAGGTCGATGGATCGAAACCATTCTCTGCTAGCCCTGCCTCTCGTGGCCTTTTGATTCAGGCTGAAGCCCACAGGCGGCCAAGACTCTTGCCCCAGCGCTGGGCACTGCAGGCGAGCAAACAGGACGCGGGAGTGACCCTCCTTCGTCTGCGTGAGCCACAAGAGGCTTTGAAGCCAGGTGGTCTCCTGCCAGAGGCTACTTTTGCTCAATGCCCTTGCCTCCTGAGGACTTGTGGGGTGTGCCCATTCTTCCATAGCAGCCCCTAGAATGGAGGCGGAGGGAGCACACGGCTCTCAGCCTCAGCGTGGTGCGCAAGGAACGTGCATCTCTCTCGACGTGTCCTTGCTTTACGTGCGTGTCGCTTGCCTAAGAAAGGTGGGAAGAAAGAGGAGGTTGACGGAAACCAGTGGACTCTGGCCATCCTGCGCATGGGCAATTGGAAAGAGAAGGTCTGATGGGACGCGCGTGGAAGCCCAGGGGGCGGCCTGTGACCGGCGGGACACAGCTTGTCAAGCACTGCCCGAGGCCCTGAAGTGGTGTGGCTGCTTGCCCACAAGTCAAGCGCACCCGTGAGAGATGAAGGCCTCCCGTCTCCCTCTCCGTCTCCGTCGCCGTCTCCGTCTCCGTCTCCGTCTCCTCAAGCGTCGTGAAGCAAGAGAGCTTCCTCATCCCCTTTTCCCACGCAGAAGGGGGAGCGGCTGCACAGGGAGTGCACCAAGGAGGGAGGCTCTGGGAGCTCGAGGCCAGAAAGGGGAAGCACAGGCCCTCTTTCTGCCCATTTTCCATCAGGGCTCCTTTGGCATGCCAAGGGCACGCCACCATCGGCTCGATTGGTGGGCTCTTTCGCCCCGCCTGTCCAATGCCATTCATTTGCGTGCCATTGGTCCTGACACGTGCCCGTGATGGCCTGCTGGAAAGTCAAGGGCTGATGTGCGAGAGGTCGCAGCCTCCTGGCTCCCTGGCCGGCCCGAAGCATCACTGGTTGCCGGCTCTCTTTTCCTGCCCAGAAAGGTGGGCGGGCCCCTGCTGAGGGAACACACCAGGGAGGCTCTTGCCATCGTCCTCATCAACCAT
This sequence comes from Carettochelys insculpta, assembly GCF_033958435.1. NCBI lineage: Eukaryota > Metazoa > Chordata > Testudines > Carettochelyidae > Carettochelys > Carettochelys insculpta. Next base: position 313,859 of record NW_027439076.1, read on the forward strand.
GGGCTCAGCGCCCGTTGGTGTCCAATGCCCGTCTCACTAGCGCCTTCCATCTTTCCCTCTCGAGCGTGGAGCGCCCTGCTTGCTGTAGACGAGCTCCGTGCCAAGCTGATCCATCGGCTCCCTGTTCTCTCTGGGCTCTGCCTCTCCTATTCGAACCCACCGTTATGCCCAATACCGGGCTCTCCATTTTTCAAGTCGTCCTTCCTCTGGCAAATAAGCCCGGAGACCTGGAACTTCCACTGGGGGAACCTTCTGGAGCAGATTCCCTTTGGGCTGAATCTTCCCATACAATTCCTCCTTGGTGACCTTCTGCGCCCAGCCTATTCTCAGCATCCTGCTCCAACAACTCCTCTCCAACGCCACGAACCTTCTCGCTGAAACTTGCCTTTTCACCCACCTCTCCCAGACGGACAACATGCTGCTGAGCGCTCCGCTTTCTGCCTTTCGCTTTGCCAGATCTGATCCGTCGCCTTCAAACTCGCTCTTGCTTTCACGCTCCTAGGCGCTAGTTTCTTCTTCCAGTCCACATCATACGTTACGCCCCTAGCCGGATGCGTGAACTTCTCTACGTTGTCTCCTTCGAGCCCCTCGCCGCTGATCTTCCTCCCTATTTCCTTATCGCCAATTACCAAGCGATGGTCAGAATGGGCCCGTGCCCTTTCCCTTCCCCGCTTAGCGCCTGCACCCTTCTCCCTAGCTTCTCTTCATCTTCTTCCACGATGACTACCTCACCCGCCGACCGCAACTTGGTGTTTTTCTTGACCTGCACAGATAGCCCTTCTCCCTCTTCCTTGATCTTGTCCATCGCTCTCTCGAGGGGGCGTGATGAACTCGCACGGCGCTAGGGGAGCGCCTTCTCTCGTACCTCTCCTCCTTCTAAACCAACTTCCCATCTCTGCGCGCATGCTCGCCGCTGCCGCCTCACCCTCCTCCGTATCCTCCAGCAACCGTATCAGTCTGCCGTCCACTCCGGACGACCCCAACACCTGACGAGTGACTTTCTCATCTCTCCTGTCAAACGCCTTCCGAGAAGGGACGAGGCGACTGTCGACGTGCCGGTCCTTTCGTCCAGCTCTCTGCGCTCTCAGGCTCGCTTGCCATATCGGCTGTCTGCTCCTTCTATCTTTCCCGAGTCCCGCTTGCTCGTCCGCCAGCAGTTCCTCGCGCTGCGCTCTCCATCTCGCCTTCGGTATCCTTGTCAGCCCCTCGGGTACATGGCCGGTTAGGGCACTCGTCGTCTTGTTCTTGCAGTCGGATGCGCTTGCTTTCTTGTGTCTTGTCACTGGCTCTTGGGGTGCTAGGCAGCTCTGCTTGGCCCTGAGGGGCACGGGATGTGGCGCCCCCTTCACTCTGCCCTTGGCCCGCCTGGCTGTGCGCTGGCTCAGCCGGGAGGGGACTCAGGCTTGGGCGGCATGGCCGCGCTTCCCTGGCAAGGCATGAGACAGGGATGACGTTCTTCGATTGTCACAGGGAGAGACACATCATTGCCGCAACTCCTCTGTCTGCACCAAATCTTGGACCAAGTGGCTGAAGGAAGCGGGAGAGGAAAGAGCCTGACGATTTGCTGACTTTCTTGCCACTCCTTCCAGGCACGTCTCATTTTTGGAGCTGAAGTTCTGAGTTTTGGCTGCGGACAAGCGCTTCAAAGGTTTGCTTCCGGCCGACTTGGCAGGGCTTGGCTGACTTTTTCTTTGCACAAGCCTGCTGCTCAAGCGACTGGCAAAGGCCTCCAGAGGTGCCAGTCCCCTTCTGAGGAATTTTGCTGGGAACGTTGAGATGAGCATGTAAACAATGGCTGCTCGCTCCGAAGGACTGTGTCATGCGTGGAGAAACTCCTTCGTGGAACCTCCTTTCACACAAGGAAAACGAGGCAGTTCCCTCCACACGAGCTCGAGAGCTGGAGGAAGGCCCTGTCTGGGCTTCCACATTGCTCTTCATTCCAGCTCCTGTCTCGTGGAAGCTCTGTGCTCTCAACTGAGCCCAAAAGATCTTCGGAGCCACGCTAAATGAGGAGGAGGAGGAGGAGGTCAGAGACCTGTTTAGCAAGCGGGCTGTTTACTCTGTCTGTTCTACAAGCCTGCACCAAAATCCTTGCAATTGGGGTCTCTCATTTGTTGGCTGGAAGCGTTTGACTGTCGACCTTTTCTCCCGCTCTTTTATCTGAAGAACGCTGTGCAGTTTAGATGGTGAAGGACTGGCCCAGCATGCTCTTCTGGGGAAGAGGCCAGAAGGGAAGGCTGGTGGTGGTGGCGGCGGCAAAAGGAAGGGGGTTGCAGTAAGACAGGGGCAGACAGCATCAGGCACCTAACCGCGCCGCCTCCGGGTGGGCTCGAACCACCATCCTTTCGGTTAACAGCCGAACGCGCTGACCCATTGCGCCACAGAGACACCTGCGGGAATTTTGCTCCACCTCCGAGCACAGTGCTCGCCTTGCCGTCAGGCAATCGGTGCAGGAGAAGCACCAGGCTGCCCGCTGGGCCCCAGCCTCTGCGCTGAGCAGAGTGACGCAGCGGGAGCGTGCTGGGCCCATAACCCAGAGGTCGATGGATCGAAACCATTCTCTGCTAGCCCTGCCTCTCGTGGCCTTTTGATTCAGGCTGAAGCCCACAGGCGGCCAAGACTCTTGCCCCAGCGCTGGGCACTGCAGGCGAGCAAACAGGACGCGGGAGTGACCCTCCTTCGTCTGCGTGAGCCACAAGAGGCTTTGAAGCCAGGTGGTCTCCTGCCAGAGGCTACTTTTGCTCAATGCCCTTGCCTCCTGAGGACTTGTGGGGTGTGCCCATTCTTCCATAGCAGCCCCTAGAATGGAGGCGGAGGGAGCACACGGCTCTCAGCCTCAGCGTGGTGCGCAAGGAACGTGCATCTCTCTCGACGTGTCCTTGCTTTACGTGCGTGTCGCTTGCCTAAGAAAGGTGGGAAGAAAGAGGAGGTTGACGGAAACCAGTGGACTCTGGCCATCCTGCGCATGGGCAATTGGAAAGAGAAGGTCTGATGGGACGCGCGTGGAAGCCCAGGGGGCGGCCTGTGACCGGCGGGACACAGCTTGTCAAGCACTGCCCGAGGCCCTGAAGTGGTGTGGCTGCTTGCCCACAAGTCAAGCGCACCCGTGAGAGATGAAGGCCTCCCGTCTCCCTCTCCGTCTCCGTCGCCGTCTCCGTCTCCGTCTCCGTCTCCTCAAGCGTCGTGAAGCAAGAGAGCTTCCTCATCCCCTTTTCCCACGCAGAAGGGGGAGCGGCTGCACAGGGAGTGCACCAAGGAGGGAGGCTCTGGGAGCTCGAGGCCAGAAAGGGGAAGCACAGGCCCTCTTTCTGCCCATTTTCCATCAGGGCTCCTTTGGCATGCCAAGGGCACGCCACCATCGGCTCGATTGGTGGGCTCTTTCGCCCCGCCTGTCCAATGCCATTCATTTGCGTGCCATTGGTCCTGACACGTGCCCGTGATGGCCTGCTGGAAAGTCAAGGGCTGATGTGCGAGAGGTCGCAGCCTCCTGGCTCCCTGGCCGGCCCGAAGCATCACTGGTTGCCGGCTCTCTTTTCCTGCCCAGAAAGGTGGGCGGGCCCCTGCTGAGGGAACACACCAGGGAGGCTCTTGCCATCGTCCTCATCAACCATGGGCTCAGCGCCCGTTGGTGTCCAATGCCCGTCTCACTAGCGCCTTCCATCTTTCCCTCTCGAGCGTGGAGCGCCCTGCTTGCTGTAGACGAGCTCCGTGCCAAGCTGATCCATCGGCTCCCTGTTCTCTCTGGGCTCTGCCTCTCCTATTCGAACCCACCGTTATGCCCAATACCGGGCTCTCCATTTTTCAAGTCGTCCTTCCTCTGGCAAATAAGCCCGGAGACCTGGAACTTCCACTGGGGGAACCTTCTGGAGCAGATTCCCTTTGGGCTGAATCTTCCCATACAATTCCTCCTTGGTGACCTTCTGCGCCCAGCCTATTCTCAGCATCCTGCTCCAACAACTCCTCTCCAACGCCACGAACCTTCTCGCTGAAACTTGCCTTTTCACCCACCTCTCCCAGACGGACAACATGCTGCTGAGCGCTCCGCTTTCTGCCTTTCGCTTTGCCAGATCTGATCCGTCGCCTTCAAACTCGCTCTTGCTTTCACGCTCCTAGGCGCTAGTTTCTTCTTCCAGTCCACATCATACGTTACGCCCCTAGCCGGATGCGTGAACTTCTCTACGTTGTCTCCTTCGAGCCCCTCGCCGCTGATCTTCCTCCCTATTTCCTTATCGCCAATTACCAAGCGATGGTCAGAATGGGCCCGTGCCCTTTCCCTTCCCCGCTTAGCGCCTGCACCCTTCTCCCTAGCTTCTCTTCATCTTCTTCCACGATGACTACCTCACCCGCCGACCGCAACTTGGTGTTTTTCTTGACCTGCACAGATAGCCCTTCTCCCTCTTCCTTGATCTTGTCCATCGCTCTCTCGAGGGGGCGTGATGAACTCGCACGGCGCTAGGGGAGCGCCTTCTCTCGTACCTCTCCTCCTTCTAAACCAACTTCCCATCTCTGCGCGCATGCTCGCCGCTGCCGCCTCACCCTCCTCCGTATCCTCCAGCAACCGTATCAGTCTGCCGTCCACTCCGGACGACCCCAACACCTGACGAGTGACTTTCTCATCTCTCCTGTCAAACGCCTTCCGAGAAGGGACGAGGCGACTGTCGACGTGCCGGTCCTTTCGTCCAGCTCTCTGCGCTCTCAGGCTCGCTTGCCATATCGGCTGTCTGCTCCTTCTATCTTTCCCGAGTCCCGCTTGCTCGTCCGCCAGCAGTTCCTCGCGCTGCGCTCTCCATCTCGCCTTCGGTATCCTTGTCAGCCCCTCGGGTACATGGCCGGTTAGGGCACTCGTCGTCTTGTTCTTGCAGTCGGATGCGCTTGCTTTCTTGTGTCTTGTCACTGGCTCTTGGGGTGCTAGGCAGCTCTGCTTGGCCCTGAGGGGCACGGGATGTGGCGCCCCCTTCACTCTGCCCTTGGCCCGCCTGGCTGTGCGCTGGCTCAGCCGGGAGGGGACTCAGGCTTGGGCGGCATGGCCGCGCTTCCCTGGCAAGGCATGAGACAGGGATGACGTTCTTCGATTGTCACAGGGAGAGACACATCGTTGCCGCAACTCCTCTGTCTGCACCAAATCTTGGACCAAGTGGCTGAAGGAAGCGGGAGAGGAAAGAGCCTGACGATTTGCTGACTTTCTTGCCACTCCTTCCAGGCACGTCTCATTTTTGGAGCTGAAGTTCTGAGTTTTGGCTGCGGACAAGCGCTTCAAAGGTTTGCTTCCGGCCGACTTGGCAGGGCTTGGCTGACTTTTTCTTTGCACAAGCCTGCTGCTCAAGCGACTGGCAAAGGCCTCCAGAGGTGCCAGTCCCCTTCTGAGGAATTTTGCTGGGAACGTTGAGATGAGCATGTAAACAATGGCTGCTCGCTCCGAAGGACTGTGTCATGCGTGGAGAAACTCCTTCGTGGAACCTCCTTTCACACAAGGAAAACGAGGCAGTTCCCTCCACACGAGCTCGAGAGCTGGAGGAAGGCCCTGTCTGGGCTTCCACATTGCTCTTCATTCCAGCTCCTGTCTCGTGGAAGCTCTGTGCTCTCAACTGAGCCCAAAAGATCTTCGGAGCCACGCTAAATGAGGAGGAGGAGGAGGAGGAGGAGGAGGAGGTCAGAGACCTGTTTAGCAAGCGGGCTGTTTACTCTGTCTGTTCTACAAGCCTGCACCAAAATCCTTGCAATTGGGGTCTCTCATTTGTTGGCTGGAAGCGTTTGACTGTCGACCTTTTCTCCCGCTCTTTTATCTGAAGAACGCTGTGCAGTTTAGATGGTGAAGGACTGGCCCAGCATGCTCTTCTGGGGAAGAGGCCAGAAGGGAAGGCTGGTGGTGGTGGCGGCGGCAAAAGGAGGGGGGTTGCAGTAAGACAGGGGCAGACAGCATCAGGCACCTAACCGCGCCGCCTCCGGGTGGGCTCGAACCACCATCCTTTCGGTTAACAGCCGAACGCGCTGACCCATTGCGCCACAGAGACACCTGCGGGCAGCTTGCGCCACCTCCGAGCACAGTGCTCGCCTTGCCGTCAGGCAATCGGTGCAGGAGAAGCACCAGGCTGCCCGCTGGGCCCCTGCCCCTGCACTGAGCAGAGTGGCGCAGCGGGAGCGTGCTGGGCCCATAACCCAGAGGTCGATGGATCGAAACCATTCTCTGCTAGCCCTGCCTCTCGTGGCCTTTTGATTCAGGCTGAAGCCCACAGGCGGCCAAGACTCTTGCCCCAGCGCTGGGCACTGCAGGCGAGCAAACAGGACGCGGGAGTGACCCTCCTTCGTCTGCGTGAGCCACAAGAGGCTTTGAAGCCAGGTGGTCTCCTGCCAGAGGCTACTTTTGCTCAATGCCCTTGCCTCCTGAGGACTTGTGGGGTGTGCCCATTCTTCCATAGCAGCCCCTAGAATGGAGGCGGAGGGAGCACACGGCTCTCAGCCTCAGCGTGGTGCGCAAGGAACGTGCATCTCTCTCGACGTGTCCTTGCTTTACGTGCGTGTCGCTTGCCTAAGAAAGGTGGGAAGAAAGAGGAGGTTGACGGAAACCAGTGGACTCTGGCCATCCTGCGCATGGGCAATTGGAAAGAGAAGGTCTGATGGGACGCGCGTGGAAGCCCAGGGGGCGGCCTGTGACCGGCGGGACACAGCTTGTCAAGCACTGCCCGAGGCCCTGAAGTGGTGTGGCTGCTTGCCCACAAGTCAAGCGCACCCGTGAGAGATGAAGGCCTCCCGTCTCCCTCTCCGTCTCCGTCGCCGTCTCCGTCTCCGTCTCCGTCTCCTCAAGCGTCGTGAAGCAAGAGAGCTTCCTCATCCCCTTTTCCCACGCAGAAGGGGGAGCGGCTGCACAGGGAGTGCACCAAGGAGGGAGGCTCTGGGAGCTCGAGGCCAGAAAGGGGAAGCACAGGCCCTCTTTCTGCCCATTTTCCATCAGGGCTCCTTTGGCATGCCAAGGGCACGCCACCATCGGCTCGATTGGTGGGCTCTTTCGCCCCGCCTGTCCAATGCCATTCATTTGCGTGCCATTGGTCCTGACACGTGCCCGTGATGGCCTGCTGGAAAGTCAAGGGCTGATGTGCGAGAGGTCGCAGCCTCCTGGCTCCCTGGCCGGCCCGAAGCATCACTGGTTGCCGGCTCTCTTTTCCTGCCCAGAAAGGTGGGCGGGCCCCTGCTGAGGGAACACACCAGGGAGGCTCTTGCCATCGTCCTCATCAACCATGGGCTCAGCGCCCGTTGGTGTCCAATGCCCGTCTCACTAGCGCCTTCCATCTTTCCCTCTCGAGCGTGGAGCGCCCTGCTTGCTGTAGACGAGCTCCGTGCCAAGCTGATCCATCGGCTCCCTGTTCTCTCTGGGCTCTGCCTCTCCTATTCGAACCCACCGTTATGCCCAATACCGGGCTCTCCATTTTTCAAGTCGTCCTTCCTCTGGCAAATAAGCCCGGAGACCTGGAACTTCCACTGGGGGAACCTTCTGGAGCAGATTCCCTTTGGGCTGAATCTTCCCATACAATTCCTCCTTGGTGACCTTCTGCGCCCAGCCTATTCTCAGCATCCTGCTCCAACAACTCCTCTCCAACGCCACGAACCTTCTCGCTGAAACTTGCCTTTTCACCCACCTCTCCCAGACGGACAACATGCTGCTGAGCGCTCCGCTTTCTGCCTTTCGCTTTGCCAGATCTGATCCGTCGCCTTCAAACTCGCTCTTGCTTTCACGCTCCTAGGCGCTAGTTTCTTCTTCCAGTCCACATCATACGTTCCGCCCCTAGCCGGATGCGTGAACTTCTCTACGTTGTCTCCTTCGAGCCCCTCGCCGCTGATCTTCCTCCCTATTTCCTTATCGCCAATTACCAAGCGATGGTCAGAATGGGCCCGTGCCCTTTCCCTTCCCCGCTTAGCGCCTGCACCCTTCTCCCTAGCTTCTCTTCATCTTCTTCCACGATGACTACCTCACCCGCCGACCGCAACTTGGTGTTTTTCTTGACCTGCACAGATAGCCCTTCTCCCTCTTCCTTGATCTTGTCCATCGCTCTCTCGAGGGGGCGTGATGAACTCGCACGGCGCTAGGGGAGCGCCTTCTCTCGTACCTCTCCTCCTTCTAAACCAACTTCCCATCTCTGCGCGCATGCTCGCCGCTGCCGCCTCACCCTCCTCCGTATCCTCCAGCAACCGTATCAGTCTGCCGTCCACTCCGGACGACCCCAACACCTGACGAGTGACTTTCTCATCTCTCCTGTCAAACGCCTTCCGAGAAGGGACGAGGCGACTGTCGACGTGCCGGTCCTTTCGTCCAGCTCTCTGCGCTCTCAGGCTCGCTTGCCATATCGGCTGTCTGCTCCTTCTATCTTTCCCGAGTCCCGCTTGCTCGTCCGCCAGCAGTTCCTCGCGCTGCGCTCTCCATCTCGCCTTCGGTATCCTTGTCAGCCCCTCGGGTACATGGCCGGTTAGGGCACTCGTCGTCTTGTTCTTGCAGTCGGATGCGCTTGCTTTCTTGTGTCTTGTCACTGGCTCTTGGGGTGCTAGGCAGCTCTGCTTGGCCCTGAGGGGCACGGGATGTGGCGCCCCCTTCACTCTGCCCTTGGCCCGCCTGGCTGTGCGCTGGCTCAGCCGGGAGGGGACTCAGGCTTGGGCGGCATGGCCGCGCTTCCCTGGCAAGGCATGAGACAGGGATGACGTTCTTCGATTGTCACAGGGAGAGACACATCGTTGCCGCAACTCCTCTGTCTGCACCAAATCTTGGACCAAGTGGCTGAAGGAAGCGGGAGAGGAAAGAGCCTGACGATTTGCTGACTTTCTTGCCACTCCTTCCAGGCACGTCTCATTTTTGGAGCTGAAGTTCTGAGTTTTGGCTGCGGACAAGCGCTTCAAAGGTTTGCTTCCGGCCGACTTGGCAGGGCTTGGCTGACTTTTTCTTTGCACAAGCCTGCTGCTCAAGCGACTGGCAAAGGCCTCCAGAGGTGCCAGTCCCCTTCTGAGGAATTTTGCTGGGAACGTTGAGATGAGCATGTAAACAATGGCTGCTCGCTCCGAAGGACTGTGTCATGCGTGGAGAAACTCCTTCGTGGAACCTCCTTTCACACAAGGAAAACGAGGCAGTTCCCTCCACACGAGCTCGAGAGCTGGAGGAAGGCCCTGTCTGGGCTTCCACATTGCTCTTCATTCCAGCTCCTGTCTCGTGGAAGCTCTGTGCTCTCAACTGAGCCCAAAAGATCTTCGGAGCCACGCTAAATGAGGAGGAGGAGGAGGAGGAGGAGGAGGAGGTCAGAGACCTGTTTAGCAAGCGGGCTGTTTACTCTGTCTGTTCTACAAGCCTGCACCAAAATCCTTGCAATTGGGGTCTCTCATTTGTTGGCTGGAAGCGTTTGACTGTCGACCTTTTCTCCCGCTCTTTTATCTGAAGAACGCTGTGCAGTTTAGATGGTGAAGGACTGGCCCAGCATGCTCTTCTGGGGAAGAGGCCAGAAGGGAAGGCTGGTGGTGGTGGCGGCGGCAAAAGGAGGGGGGTTGCAGTAAGACAGGGGCAGACAGCGTCAGGCACCTAACCGCGCCGCCTCCGGGTGGGCTCGAACCACCATCCTTTCGGTTAACAGCCGAACGCGCTGACCCATTGCGCCACAGAGACACCTGCGGGCAGCTTGCGCCACCTCCGAGCACAGTGCTCGCCTTGCCGTCAGGCAATCGGTGCAGGAGAAGCACCAGGCTGCCCGCTGGGCCCCTGCCCCTGCGCTGAGCAGAGTGACGCAGCGGGAGCGTGCTGGGCCCATAACCCAGAGGTCGATGGATCGAAACCATTCTCTGCTAGCCCTGCCTCTCGTGGCCTTTTGATTCAGGCTGAAGCCCACAGGCGGCCAAGACTCTTGCCCCAGCGCTGGGCACTGCAGGCGAGCAAACAGGACGCGGGAGTGACCCTCCTTCGTCTGCGTGAGCCACAAGAGGCTTTGAAGCCAGGTGGTCTCCTGCCAGAGGCTACTTTTGCTCAATGCCCTTGCCTCCTGAGGACTTGTGGGGTGTGCCCATTCTTCCATAGCAGCCCCTAGAATGGAGGCGGAGGGAGCACACGGCTCTCAGCCTCAGCGTGGTGCGCAAGGAACGTGCATCTCTCTCGACGTGTCCTTGCTTTACGTGCGTGTCGCTTGCCTAAGAAAGGTGGGAAGAAAGAGGAGGTTGACGGAAACCAGTGGACTCTGGCCATCCTGCGCATGGGCAATTGGAAAGAGAAGGTCTGATGGGACGCGCGTGGAAGCCCAGGGGGCGGCCTGTGACCGGCGGGACACAGCTTGTCAAGCACTGCCCGAGGCCCTGAAGTGGTGTGGCTGCTTGCCCACAAGTCAAGCGCACCCGTGAGAGATGAAGGCCTCCCGTCTCCCTCTCCGTCTCCGTCGCCGTCTCCGTCTCCGTCTCCGTCTCCTCAAGCGTCGTGAAGCAAGAGAGCTTCCTCATCCCCTTTTCCCACGCAAAAGGGGGAGCGGCTGCACAGGGAGTGCACCAAGGAGGGAGGCTCTGGGAGCTCGAGGCCAGAAAGGGGAAGCACAGGCCCTCTTTCTGCCCATTTTCCATCAGGGCTCCTTTGGCATGCCAAGGGCACGCCACCATCGGCTCGATTGGTGGGCTCTTTCGCCCCGCCTGTCCAATGCCATTCATTTGCGTGCCATTGGTCCTGACACGTGCCCGTGATGGCCTGCTGGAAAGTCAAGGGCTGATGTGCGAGAGGTCGCAGCCTCCTGGCTCCCTGGCCGGCCCGAAGCATCACTGGTTGCCGGCTCTCTTTTCCTGCCCAGAAAGGTGGGCGGGCCCCTGCTGAGGGAACACACCAGGGAGGCTCTTGCCATCGTCCTCATCAACCATGGGCTCAGCGCCCGTTGGTGTCCAATGCCCGTCTCACTAGCGCCTTCCATCTTTCCCTCTCGAGCGTGGAGCGCCCTGCTTGCTGTAGACGAGCTCCGTGCCAAGCTGATCCATCGGCTCCCTGTTCTCTCTGGGCTCTGCCTCTCCTATTCGAACCCACCGTTATGCCCAATACCGGGCTCTCCATTTTTCAAGTCGTCCTTCCTCTGGCAAATAAGCCCGGAGACCTGGAACTTCCACTGGGGGAACCTTCTGGAGCAGATTCCCTTTGGGCTGAATCTTCCCATACAATTCCTCCTTGGTGACCTTCTGCGCCCAGCCTATTCTCAGCATCCTGCTCCAACAACTCCTCTCCAACGCCACGAACCTTCTCGCTGAAACTTGCCTTTTCACCCACCTCTCCCAGACGGACAACATGCTGCTGAGCGCTCCGCTTTCTGCCTTTCGCTTTGCCAGATCTGATCCGTCGCCTTCAAACTCGCTCTTGCTTTCACGCTCCTAGGCGCTAGTTTCTTCTTCCAGTCCACATCATACGTTCCGCCCCTAGCCGGATGCGTGAACTTCTCTACGTTGTCTCCTTCGAGCCCCTCGCCGCTGATCTTCCTCCCTATTTCCTTATCGCCAATTACCAAGCGATGGTCAGAATGGGCCCGTGCCCTTTCCCTTCCCCGCTTAGCGCCTGCACCCTTCTCCCTAGCTTCTCTTCATCTTCTTCCACGATGACTACCTCACCCGCCGACCGCAACTTGGTGTTTTTCTTGACCTGCACAGATAGCCCTTCTCCCTCTTCCTTGATCTTGTCCATCGCTCTCTCGAGGGGGCGTGATGAACTCGCACGGCGCTAGGGGAGCGCCTTCTCTCGTACCTCTCCTCCTTCTAAACCAACTTCCCATCTCTGCGCGCATGCTCGCCGCTGCCGCCTCACCCTCCTCCGTATCCTCCAGCAACCGTATCAGTCTGCCGTCCACTCCGGACGACCCCAACACCTGACGAGTGACTTTCTCATCTCTCCTGTCAAACGCCTTCCGAGAAGGGACGAGGCGACTGTCGACGTGCCGGTCCTTTCGTCCAGCTCTCTGCGCTCTCAGGCTCGCTTGCCATATCGGCTGTCTGCTCCTTCTATCTTTCCCGAGTCCCGCTTGCTCGTCCGCCAGCAGTTCCTCGCGCTGCGCTCTCCATCTCGCCTTCGGTATCCTTGTCAGCCCCTCGGGTACATGGCCGGTTAGGGCACTCGTCGTCTTGTTCTTGCAGTCGGATGCGCTTGCTTTCTTGTGTCTTGTCACTGGCTCTTGGGGTGCTAGGCAGCTCTGCTTGGCCCTGAGGGGCACGGGATGTGGCGCCCCCTTCACTCTGCCCTTGGCCCGCCTGGCTGTGCGCTGGCTCAGCCGGGAGGGGACTCAGGCTTGGGCGGCATGGCCGCGCTTCCCTGGCAAGGCATGAGACAGGGATGACGTTCTTCGATTGTCACAGGGAGAGACACATCATTGCCGCAACTCCTCTGTCTGCACCAAATCTTGGACCAAGTGGCTGAAGGAAGCGGGAGAGGAAAGAGCCTGACGATTTGCTGACTTTCTTGCCACTCCTTCCAGGCACGTCTCATTTTTGGAGCTGAAGTTCTGAGTTTTGGCTGCGGACAAGCGCTTCAAAGGTTTGCTTCCGGCCGACTTGGCAGGGCTTGGCTGACTTTTTCTTTGCACAAGCCTGCTGCTCAAGCGACTGGCAAAGGCCTCCAGAGGTGCCAGTCCCCTTCTGAGGAATTTTGCTGGGAACGTTGAGATGAGCATGTAAACAATGGCTGCTCGCTCCGAAGGACTGTGTCATGCGTGGAGAAACTCCTTCGTGGAACCTCCTTTCACACAAGGAAAACGAGGCAGTTCCCTCCACACGAGCTCGAGAGCTGGAGGAAGGCCCTGTCTGGGCTTCCACATTGCTCTTCATTCCAGCTCCTGTCTCGTGGAAGCTCTGTGCTCTCAACTGAGCCCAAAAGATCTTCGGAGCCACGCTAAATGAGGAGGAGGAGGAGGAGGTCAGAGACCTGTTTAGCAAGCGGGCTGTTTACTCTGTCTGTTCTACAAGCCTGCACCAAAATCCTTGCAATTGGGGTCTCTCATTTGTTGGCTGGAAGCGTTTGACTGTCGACCTTTTCTCCCGCTCTTTTATCTGAAGAACGCTGTGCAGTTTAGATGGTGAAGGACTGGCCCAGCATGCTCTTCTGGGGAAGAGGCCAGAAGGGAAGGCTGGTGGTGGTGGCGGCGGCAAAAGGAAGGGGGTTGCAGTAAGACAGGGGCAGACAGCATCAGGCACCTAACCGCGCCGCCTCCGGGTGGGCTCGAACCACCATCCTTTCGGTTAACAGCCGAACGCGCTGACCCATTGCGCCACAGAGACACCTGCGGGAATTTTGCTCCACCTCCGAGCACAGTGCTCGCCTTGCCGTCAGGCAATCGGTGCAGGAGAAGCACCAGGCTGCCCGCTGGGCCCCAGCCTCTGCGCTGAGCAGAGTGACGCAGCGGGAGCGTGCTGGGCCCATAACCCAGAGGTCGATGGATCGAAACCATTCTCTGCTAGCCCTGCCTCTCGTGGCCTTTTGATTCAGGCTGAAGCCCACAGGCGGCCAAGACTCTTGCCCCAGCGCTGGGCACTGCAGGCGAGCAAACAGGACGCGGGAGTGACCCTCCTTCGTCTGCGTGAGCCACAAGAGGCTTTGAAGCCAGGTGGTCTCCTGCCAGAGGCTACTTTTGCTCAATGCCCTTGCCTCCTGAGGACTTGTGGGGTGTGCCCATTCTTCCATAGCAGCCCCTAGAATGGAGGCGGAGGGAGCACACGGCTCTCAGCCTCAGCGTGGTGCGCAAGGAACGTGCATCTCTCTCGACGTGTCCTTGCTTTACGTGCGTGTCGCTTGCCTAAGAAAGGTGGGAAGAAAGAGGAGGTTGACGGAAACCAGTGGACTCTGGCCATCCTGCGCATGGGCAATTGGAAAGAGAAGGTCTGATGGGACGCGCGTGGAAGCCCAGGGGGCGGCCTGTGACCGGCGGGACACAGCTTGTCAAGCACTGCCCGAGGCCCTGAAGTGGTGTGGCTGCTTGCCCACAAGTCAAGCGCACCCGTGAGAGATGAAGGCCTCCCGTCTCCCTCTCCGTCTCCGTCGCCGTCTCCGTCTCCGTCTCCGTCTCCTCAAGCGTCGTGAAGCAAGAGAGCTTCCTCATCCCCTTTTCCCACGCAGAAGGGGGAGCGGCTGCACAGGGAGTGCACCAAGGAGGGAGGCTCTGGGAGCTCGAGGCCAGAAAGGGGAAGCACAGGCCCTCTTTCTGCCCATTTTCCATCAGGGCTCCTTTGGCATGCCAAGGGCACGCCACCATCGGCTCGATTGGTGGGCTCTTTCGCCCCGCCTCTCCAATGCCATTCATTTGCGTGCCATTGGTCCTGACACGTGCCCGTGATGGCCTGCTGGAAAGTCAAGGGCTGATGTGCGAGAGGTCGCAGCCTCCTGGCTCCCTGGCCGGCCCGAAGCATCACTGGTTGCCGGCTCTCTTTTCCTGCCCAGAAAGGTGGGCGGGCCCCTGCTGAGGGAACACACCAGGGAGGCTCTTGCCATCGTCCTCATCAACCATGGGCTCAGCGCCCGTTGGTGTCCAATGCCCGTCTCACTAGCGCCTTCCATCTTTCCCTCTCGAGCGTGGAGCGCCCTGCTTGCTGTAGACGAGCTCCGTGCCAAGCTGATCCATCGGCTCCCTGTTCTCTCTGGGCTCTGCCTCTCCTATTCGAACCCACCGTTATGCCCAATACCGGGCTCTCCATTTTTCAAGTCGTCCTTCCTCTGGCAAATAAGCCCGGAGACCTGGAACTTCCACTGGGGGAACCTTCTGGAGCAGATTCCCTTTGGGCTGAATCTTCCCATACAATTCCTCCTTGGTGACCTTCTGCGCCCAGCCTATTCTCAGCATCCTGCTCCAACAACTCCTCTCCAACGCCACGAACCTTCTCGCTGAAACTTGCCTTTTCACCCACCTCTCCCAGACGGACAACATGCTGCTGAGCGCTCCGCTTTCTGCCTTTCGCTTTGCCAGATCTGATCCGTCGCCTTCAAACTCGCTCTTGCTTTCACGCTCCTAGGCGCTAGTTTCTTCTTCCAGTCCACATCATACGTTACGCCCCTAGCCGGATGCGTGAACTTCTCTACGTTGTCTCCTTCGAGCCCCTCGCCGCTGATCTTCCTCCCTATTTCCTTATCGCCAATTACCAAGCGATGGTCAGAATGGGCCCGTGCCCTTTCCCTTCCCCGCTTAGCGCCTGCACCCTTCTCCCTAGCTTCTCTTCATCTTCTTCCACGATGACTACCTCACCCGCCGACCGCAACTTGGTGTTTTTCTTGACCTGCACAGATAGCCCTTCTCCCTCTTCCTTGATCTTGTCCATCGCTCTCTCGAGGGGGCGTGATGAACTCGCACGGCGCTAGGGGAGCGCCTTCTCTCGTACCTCTCCTCCTTCTAAACCAACTTCCCATCTCTGCGCGCATGCTCGCCGCTGCCGCCTCACCCTCCTCCGTATCCTCCAGCAACCGTATCAGTCTGCCGTCCACTCCGGACGACCCCAACACCTGACGAGTGACTTTCTCATCTCTCCTGTCAAACGCCTTCCGAGAAGGGACGAGGCGACTGTCGACGTGCCGGTCCTTTCGTCCAGCTCTCTGCGCTCTCAGGCTCGCTTGCCATATCGGCTGTCTGCTCCTTCTATCTTTCCCGAGTCCCGCTTGCTCGTCCGCCAGCAGTTCCTCGCGCTGCGCTCTCCATCTCGCCTTCGGTATCCTTGTCAGCCCCTCGGGTACATGGCCGGTTAGGGCACTCGTCGTCTTGTTCTTGCAGTCGGATGCGCTTGCTTTCTTGTGTCTTGTCACTGGCTCTTGGGGTGCTAGGCAGCTCTGCTTGGCCCTGAGGGGCACGGGATGTGGCGCCCCCTTCACTCTGCCCTTGGCCCGCCTGGCTGTGCGCTGGCTCAGCCGGGAGGGGACTCAGGCTTGGGCGGCATGGCCGCGCTTCCCTGGCAAGGCATGAGACAGGGATGACGTTCTTCGATTGTCACAGGGAGAGACACATCGTTGCCGCAACTCCTCTGTCTGCACCAAATCTTGGACCAAGTGGCTGAAGGAAGCGGGAGAGGAAAGAGCCTGACGATTTGCTGACTTTCTTGCCACTCCTTCCAGGCACGTCTCATTTTTGGAGCTGAAGTTCTGAGTTTTGGCTGCGGACAAGCGCTTCAAAGGTTTGCTTCCGGCCGACTTGGCAGGGCTTGGCTGACTTTTTCTTTGCACAAGCCTGCTGCTCAAGCGACTGGCAAAGGCCTCCAGAGGTGCCAGTCCCCTTCTGAGGAATTTTGCTGGGAACGTTGAGATGAGCATGTAAACAATGGCTGCTCGCTCCGAAGGACTGTGTCATGCGTGGAGAAACTCCTTCGTGGAACCTCCTTTCACACAAGGAAAACGAGGCAGTTCCCTCCACACGAGCTCGAGAGCTGGAGGAAGGCCCTGTCTGGGCTTCCACATTGCTCTTCATTCCAGCTCCTGTCTCGTGGAAGCTCTGTGCTCTCAACTGAGCCCAAAAGATCTTCGGAGCCACGCTAAATGAGGAGGAGGAGGAGGAGGAGGAGGAGGAGGTCAGAGACCTGTTTAGCAAGCGGGCTGTTTACTCTGTCTGTTCTACAAGCCTGCACCAAAATCCTTGCAATTGGGGTCTCTCATTTGTTGGCTGGAAGCGTTTGACTGTCGACCTTTTCTCCCGCTCTTTTATCTGAAGAACGCTGTGCAGTTTAGATGGTGAAGGACTGGCCCAGCATGCTCTTCTGGGGAAGAGGCCAGAAGGGAAGGCTGGTGGTGGTGGCGGCGGCAAAAGGAGGGGGGTTGCAGTAAGACAGGGGCAGACAGCGTCAGGCACCTAACCGCGCCGCCTCCGGGTGGGCTCGAACCACCATCCTTTCGGTTAACAGCCGAACGCGCTGACCCATTGCGCCACAGAGACACCTGCGGGCAGCTTGCGCCACCTCCGAGCACAGTGCTCGCCTTGCCGTCAGGCAATCGGTGCAGGAGAAGCACCAGGCTGCCCGCTGGGCCCCTGCCCCTGCGCTGAGCAGAGTGGCGCAGCGGGAGCGTGCTGGGCCCATAACCCAGAGGTCGATGGATCGAAACCATTCTCTGCTAGCCCTGCCTCTCGTGGCCTTTTGATTCAGGCTGAAGCCCACAGGCGGCCAAGACTCTTGCCCCAGCGCTGGGCACTGCAGGCGAGCAAACAGGACGCGGGAGTGACCCTCCTTCGTCTGCGTGAGCCACAAGAGGCTTTGAAGCCAGGTGGTCTCCTGCCAGAGGCTACTTTTGCTCAATGCCCTTGCCTCCTGAGGACTTGTGGGGTGTGCCCATTCTTCCATAGCAGCCCCTAGAATGGAGGCGGAGGGAGCACACGGCTCTCAGCCTCAGCGTGGTGCGCAAGGAACGTGCATCTCTCTCGACGTGTCCTTGCTTTACGTGCGTGTCGCTTGCCTAAGAAAGGTGGGAAGAAAGAGGAGGTTGACGGAAACCAGTGGACTCTGGCCATCCTGCGCATGGGCAATTGGAAAGAGAAGGTCTGATGGGACGCGCGTGGAAGCCCAGGGGGCGGCCTGTGACCGGCGGGACACAGCTTGTCAAGCACTGCCCGAGGCCCTGAAGTGGTGTGGCTGCTTGCCCACAAGTCAAGCGCACCCGTGAGAGATGAAGGCCTCCCGTCTCCCTCTCCGTCTCCGTCGCCGTCTCCGTCTCCGTCTCCGTCTCCTCAAGCGTCGTGAAGCAAGAGAGCTTCCTCATCCCCTTTTCCCACGCAGAAGGGGGAGCGGCTGCACAGGGAGTGCACCAAGGAGGGAGGCTCTGGGAGCTCGAGGCCAGAAAGGGGAAGCACAGGCCCTCTTTCTGCCCATTTTCCATCAGGGCTCCTTTGGCATGCCAAGGGCACGCCACCATCGGCTCGATTGGTGGGCTCTTTCGCCCCGCCTCTCCAATGCCATTCATTTGCGTGCCATTGGTCCTGACACGTGCCCGTGATGGCCTGCTGGAAAGTCAAGGGCTGATGTGCGAGAGGTCGCAGCCTCCTGGCTCCCTGGCCGGCCCGAAGCATCACTGGTTGCCGGCTCTCTTTTCCTGCCCAGAAAGGTGGGCGGGCCCCTGCTGAGGGAACACACCAGGGAGGCTCTTGCCATCGTCCTCATCAACCATGGGCTCAGCGCCCGTTGGTGTCCAATGCCCGTCTCACTAGCGCCTTCCATCTTTCCCTCTCGAGCGTGGAGCGCCCTGCTTGCTGTAGACGAGCTCCGTGCCAAGCTGATCCATCGGCTCCCTGTTCTCTCTGGGCTCTGCCTCTCCTATTCGAACCCACCGTTATGCCCAATACCGGGCTCTCCATTTTTCAAGTCGTCCTTCCTCTGGCAAATAAGCCCGGAGACCTGGAACTTCCACTGGGGGAACCTTCTGGAGCAGATTCCCTTTGGGCTGAATCTTCCCATACAATTCCTCCTTGGTGACCTTCTGCGCCCAGCCTATTCTCAGCATCCTGCTCCAACAACTCCTCTCCAACGCCACGAACCTTCTCGCTGAAACTTGCCTTTTCACCCACCTCTCCCAGACGGACAACATGCTGCTGAGCGCTCCGCTTTCTGCCTTTCGCTTTGCCAGATCTGATCCGTCGCCTTCAAACTCGCTCTTGCTTTCACGCTCCTAGGCGCTAGTTTCTTCTTCCAGTCCACATCATACGTTACGCCCCTAGCCGGATGCGTGAACTTCTCTACGTTGTCTCCTTCGAGCCCCTCGCCGCTGATCTTCCTCCCTATTTCCTTATCGCCAATTACCAAGCGATGGTCAGAATGGGCCCGTGCCCTTTCCCTTCCCCGCTTAGCGCCTGCACCCTTCTCCCTAGCTTCTCTTCATCTTCTTCCACGATGACTACCTCACCCGCCGACCGCAACTTGGTGTTTTTCTTGACCTGCACAGATAGCCCTTCTCCCTCTTCCTTGATCTTGTCCATCGCTCTCTCGAGGGGGCGTGATGAACTCGCACGGCGCTAGGGGAGCGCCTTCTCTCGTACCTCTCCTCCTTCTAAACCAACTTCCCATCTCTGCGCGCATGCTCGCCGCTGCCGCCTCACCCTCCTCCGTATCCTCCAGCAACCGTATCAGTCTGCCGTCCACTCCGGACGACCCCAACACCTGACGAGTGACTTTCTCATCTCTCCTGTCAAACGCCTTCCGAGAAGGGACGAGGCGACTGTCGACGTGCCGGTCCTTTCGTCCAGCTCTCTGCGCTCTCAGGCTCGCTTGCCATATCGGCTGTCTGCTCCTTCTATCTTTCCCGAGTCCCGCTTGCTCGTCCGCCAGCAGTTCCTCGCGCTGCGCTCTCCATCTCGCCTTCGGTATCCTTGTCAGCCCCTCGGGTACATGGCCGGTTAGGGCACTCGTCGTCTTGTTCTTGCAGTCGGATGCGCTTGCTTTCTTGTGTCTTGTCACTGGCTCTTGGGGTGCTAGGCAGCTCTGCTTGGCCCTGAGGGGCACGGGATGTGGCGCCCCCTTCACTCTGCCCTTGGCCCGCCTGGCTGTGCGCTGGCTCAGCCGGGAGGGGACTCAGGCTTGGGCGGCATGGCCGCGCTTCCCTGGCAAGGCATGAGACAGGGATGACGTTCTTCGATTGTCACAGGGAGAGACACATCGTTGCCGCAACTCCTCTGTCTGCACCAAATCTTGGACCAAGTGGCTGAAGGAAGCGGGAGAGGAAAGAGCCTGACGATTTGCTGACTTTCTTGCCACTCCTTCCAGGCACGTCTCATTTTTGGAGCTGAAGTTCTGAGTTTTGGCTGCGGACAAGCGCTTCAAAGGTTTGCTTCCGGCCGACTTGGCAGGGCTTGGCTGACTTTTTCTTTGCACAAGCCTGCTGCTCAAGCGACTGGCAAAGGCCTCCAGAGGTGCCAGTCCCCTTCTGAGGAATTTTGCTGGGAACGTTGAGATGAGCATGTAAACAATGGCTGCTCGCTCCGAAGGACTGTGTCATGCGTGGAGAAACTCCTTCGTGGAACCTCCTTTCACACAAGGAAAACGAGGCAGTTCCCTCCACACGAGCTCGAGAGCTGGAGGAAGGCCCTGTCTGGGCTTCCACATTGCTCTTCATTCCAGCTCCTGTCTCGTGGAAGCTCTGTGCTCTCAACTGAGCCCAAAAGATCTTCGGAGCCACGCTAAATGAGGAGGAGGAGGAGGAGGAGGAGGAGGAGGTCAGAGACCTGTTTAGCAAGCGGGCTGTTTACTCTGTCTGTTCTACAAGCCTGCACCAAAATCCTTGCAATTGGGGTCTCTCATTTGTTGGCTGGAAGCGTTTGACTGTCGACCTTTTCTCCCGCTCTTTTATCTGAAGAACGCTGTGCAGTTTAGATGGTGAAGGACTGGCCCAGCATGCTCTTCTGGGGAAGAGGCCAGAAGGGAAGGCTGGTGGTGGTGGCGGCGGCAAAAGGAGGGGGGTTGCAGTAAGACAGGGGCAGACAGCGTCAGGCACCTAACCGCGCCGCCTCCGGGTGGGCTCGAACCACCATCCTTTCGGTTAACAGCCGAACGCGCTGACCCATTGCGCCACAGAGACACCTGCGGGCAGCTTGCGCCACCTCCGAGCACAGTGCTCGCCTTGCCGTCAGGCAATCGGTGCAGGAGAAGCACCAGGCTGCCCGCTGGGCCCCTGCCTCTGCGCTGAGCAGAGTGGCGCAGCGGGAGCGTGCTGGGCCCATAACCCAGAGGTCGATGGATCGAAACCATTCTCTGCTAGCCCTGCCTCTCGTGGCCTTTTGATTCAGGCTGAAGCCCACAGGCGGCCAAGACTCTTGCCCCAGCGCTGGGCACTGCAGGCGAGCAAACAGGACGCGGGAGTGACCCTCCTTCGTCTGCGTGAGCCACAAGAGGCTTTGAAGCCAGGTGGTCTCCTGCCAGAGGCTACTTTTGCTCAATGCCCTTGCCTCCTGAGGACTTGTGGGGTGTGCCCATTCTTCCATAGCAGCCCCTAGAATGGAGGCGGAGGGAGCACACGGCTCTCAGCCTCAGCGTGGTGCGCAAGGAACGTGCATCTCTCTCGACGTGTCCTTGCTTTACGTGCGTGTCGCTTGCCTAAGAAAGGTGGGAAGAAAGAGGAGGTTGACGGAAACCAGTGGACTCTGGCCATCCTGCGCATGGGCAATTGGAAAGAGAAGGTCTGATGGGACGCGCGTGGAAGCCCAGGGGGCGGCCTGTGACCGGCGGGACACAGCTTGTCAAGCACTGCCCGAGGCCCTGAAGTGGTGTGGCTGCTTGCCCACAAGTCAAGCGCACCCGTGAGAGATGAAGGCCTCCCGTCTCCCTCTCCGTCTCCGTCGCCGTCTCCGTCTCCGTCTCCGTCTCCTCAAGCGTCGTGAAGCAAGAGAGCTTCCTCATCCCCTTTTCCCACGCAGAAGGGGGAGCGGCTGCACAGGGAGTGCACCAAGGAGGGAGGCTCTGGGAGCTCGAGGCCAGAAAGGGGAAGCACAGGCCCTCTTTCTGCCCATTTTCCATCAGGGCTCCTTTGGCATGCCAAGGGCACGCCACCATCGGCTCGATTGGTGGGCTCTTTCGCCCCGCCTGTCCAATGCCATTCATTTGCGTGCCATTGGTCCTGACACGTGCCCGTGATGGCCTGCTGGAAAGTCAAGGGCTGATGTGCGAGAGGTCGCAGCCTCCTGGCTCCCTGGCCGGCCCGAAGCATCACTGGTTGCCGGCTCTCTTTTCCTGCCCAGAAAGGTGGGCGGGCCCCTGCTGAGGGAACACACCAGGGAGGCTCTTGCCATCGTCCTCATCAACCATGGGCTCAGCGCCCGTTGGTGTCCAATGCCCGTCTCACTAGCGCCTTCCATCTTTCCCTCTCGAGCGTGGAGCGCCCTGCTTGCTGTAGACGAGCTCCGTGCCAAGCTGATCCATCGGCTCCCTGTTCTCTCTGGGCTCTGCCTCTCCTATTCGAACCCACCGTTATGCCCAATACCGGGCTCTCCATTTTTCAAGTCGTCCTTCCTCTGGCAAATAAGCCCGGAGACCTGGAACTTCCACTGGGGGAACCTTCTGGAGCAGATTCCCTTTGGGCTGAATCTTCCCATACAATTCCTCCTTGGTGACCTTCTGCGCCCAGCCTATTCTCAGCATCCTGCTCCAACAACTCCTCTCCAACGCCACGAACCTTCTCGCTGAAACTTGCCTTTTCACCCACCTCTCCCAGACGGACAACATGCTGCTGAGCGCTCCGCTTTCTGCCTTTCGCTTTGCCAGATCTGATCCGTCGCCTTCAAACTCGCTCTTGCTTTCACGCTCCTAGGCGCTAGTTTCTTCTTCCAGTCCACATCATACGTTACGCCCCTAGCCGGATGCGTGAACTTCTCTACGTTGTCTCCTTCGAGCCCCTCGCCGCTGATCTTCCTCCCTATTTCCTTATCGCCAATTACCAAGCGATGGTCAGAATGGGCCCGTGCCCTTTCCCTTCCCCGCTTAGCGCCTGCACCCTTCTCCCTAGCTTCTCTTCATCTTCTTCCACGATGACTACCTCACCCGCCGACCGCAACTTGGTGTTTTTCTTGACCTGCACAGATAGCCCTTCTCCCTCTTCCTTGATCTTGTCCATCGCTCTCTCGAGGGGGCGTGATGAACTCGCACGGCGCTAGGGGAGCGCCTTCTCTCGTACCTCTCCTCCTTCTAAACCAACTTCCCATCTCTGCGCGCATGCTCGCCGCTGCCGCCTCACCCTCCTCCGTATCCTCCAGCAACCGTATCAGTCTGCCGTCCACTCCGGACGACCCCAACACCTGACGAGTGACTTTCTCATCTCTCCTGTCAAACGCCTTCCGAGAAGGGACGAGGCGACTGTCGACGTGCCGGTCCTTTCGTCCAGCTCTCTGCGCTCTCAGGCTCGCTTGCCATATCGGCTGTCTGCTCCTTCTATCTTTCCCGAGTCCCGCTTGCTCGTCCGCCAGCAGTTCCTCGCGCTGCGCTCTCCATCTCGCCTTCGGTATCCTTGTCAGCCCCTCGGGTACATGGCCGGTTAGGGCACTCGTCGTCTTGTTCTTGCAGTCGGATGCGCTTGCTTTCTTGTGTCTTGTCACTGGCTCTTGGGGTGCTAGGCAGCTCTGCTTGGCCCTGAGGGGCACGGGATGTGGCGCCCCCTTCACTCTGCCCTTGGCCCGCCTGGCTGTGCGCTGGCTCAGCCGGGAGGGGACTCAGGCTTGGGCGGCATGGCCGCGCTTCCCTGGCAAGGCATGAGACAGGGATGACGTTCTTCGATTGTCACAGGGAGAGACACATCGTTGCCGCAACTCCTCTGTCTGCACCAAATCTTGGACCAAGTGGCTGAAGGAAGCGGGAGAGGAAAGAGCCTGACGATTTGCTGACTTTCTTGCCACTCCTTCCAGGCACGTCTCATTTTTGGAGCTGAAGTTCTGAGTTTTGGCTGCGGACAAGCGCTTCAAAGGTTTGCTTCCGGCCGACTTGGCAGGGCTTGGCTGACTTTTTCTTTGCACAAGCCTGCTGCTCAAGCGACTGGCAAAGGCCTCCAGAGGTGCCAGTCCCCTTCTGAGGAATTTTGCTGGGAACGTTGAGATGAGCATGTAAACAATGGCTGCTCGCTCCGAAGGACTGTGTCATGCGTGGAGAAACTCCTTCGTGGAACCTCCTTTCACACAAGGAAAACGAGGCAGTTCCCTCCACACGAGCTCGAGAGCTGGAGGAAGGCCCTGTCTGGGCTTCCACATTGCTCTTCATTCCAGCTCCTGTCTCGTGGAAGCTCTGTGCTCTCAACTGAGCCCAAAAGATCTTCGGAGCCACGCTAAATGAGGAGGAGGAGGAGGAGGAGGAGGAGGAGGTCAGAGACCTGTTTAGCAAGCGGGCTGTTTACTCTGTCTGTTCTACAAGCCTGCACCAAAATCCTTGCAATTGGGGTCTCTCATTTGTTGGCTGGAAGCGTTTGACTGTCGACCTTTTCTCCCGCTCTTTTATCTGAAGAACGCTGTGCAGTTTAGATGGTGAAGGACTGGCCCAGCATGCTCTTCTGGGGAAGAGGCCAGAAGGGAAGGCTGGTGGTGGTGGCGGCGGCAAAAGGAGGGGGGTTGCAGTAAGACAGGGGCAGACAGCGTCAGGCACCTAACCGCGCCGCTTCCGGGTGGGCTCGAACCACCATCCTTTCGGTTAACAGCCGAACGCGCTGACCCATTGCGCCACAGAGACACCTGCGGGCAGCTTGCGCCACCTCCGAGCACAGTGCTCGCCTTGCCGTCAGGCAATCGGTGCAGGAGAAGCACCAGGCTGCCCGCTGGGCCCGAGCCCATGCGCTGAGCAGAGTGGCGCAGCGGGAGCGTGCTGGGCCCATAACCCAGAGGTCGATGGATCGAAACCATTCTCTGCTAGCCCTGCCTCTCGTGGCCTTTTGATTCAGGCTGAAGCCCACAGGCGGCCAAGACTCTTGCCCCAGCGCTGGGCACTGCAGGCGAGCAAACAGGACGCGGGAGTGACCCTCCTTCGTCTGCGTGAGCCACAAGAGGCTTTGAAGCCAGGTGGTCTCCTGCCAGAGGCTACTTTTGCTCAATGCCCTTGCCTCCTGAGGACTTGTGGGGTGTGCCCATTCTTCCATAGCAGCCCCTAGAATGGAGGCGGAGGGAGCACACGGCTCTCAGCCTCAGCGTGGTGCGCAAGGAACGTGCATCTCTCTCGACGTGTCCTTGCTTTACGTGCGTGTCGCTTGCCTAAGAAAGGTGGGAAGAAAGAGGAGGTTGACGGAAACCAGTGGACTCTGGCCATCCTGCGCATGGGCAATTGGAAAGAGAAGGTCTGATGGGACGCGCGTGGAAGCCCAGGGGGCGGCCTGTGACCGGCGGGACACAGCTTGTCAAGCACTGCCCGAGGCCCTGAAGTGGTGTGGCTGCTTGCCCACAAGTCAAGCGCACCCGTGAGAGATGAAGGCCTCCCGTCTCCCTCTCCGTCTCCGTCGCCGTCTCCGTCTCCGTCTCCTCAAGCGTCGTGAAGCAAGAGAGCTTCCTCATCCCCTTTTCCCACGCAGAAGGGGGAGCGGCTGCACAGGGAGTGCACCAAGGAGGGAGGCTCTGGGAGCTCGAGGCCAGAAAGGGGAAGCACAGGCCCTCTTTCTGCCCATTTTCCATCAGGGCTCCTTTGGCATGCCAAGGGCACGCCACCATCGGCTCGATTGGTGGGCTCTTTCGCCCCGCCTGTCCAATGCCATTCATTTGCGTGCCATTGGTCCTGACACGTGCCCGTGATGGCCTGCTGGAAAGTCAAGGGCTGATGTGCGAGAGGTCGCAGCCTCCTGGCTCCCTGGCCGGCCCGAAGCATCACTGGTTGCCGGCTCTCTTTTCCTGCCCAGAAAGGTGGGCGGGCCCCTGCTGAGGGAACACACCAGGGAGGCTCTTGCCATCGTCCTCATCAACCATGGGCTCAGCGCCCGTTGGTGTCCAATGCCCGTCTCACTAGCGCCTTCCATCTTTCCCTCTCGAGCGTGGAGCGCCCTGCTTGCTGTAGACGAGCTCCGTGCCAAGCTGATCCATCGGCTCCCTGTTCTCTCTGGGCTCTGCCTCTCCTATTCGAACCCACCGTTATGCCCAATACCGGGCTCTCCATTTTTCAAGTCGTCCTTCCTCTGGCAAATAAGCCCGGAGACCTGGAACTTCCACTGGGGGAACCTTCTGGAGCAGATTCCCTTTGGGCTGAATCTTCCCATACAATTCCTCCTTGGTGACCTTCTGCGCCCAGCCTATTCTCAGCATCCTGCTCCAACAACTCCTCTCCAACGCCACGAACCTTCTCGCTGAAACTTGCCTTTTCACCCACCTCTCCCAGACGGACAACATGCTGCTGAGCGCTCCGCTTTCTGCCTTTCGCTTTGCCAGATCTGATCCGTCGCCTTCAAACTCGCTCTTGCTTTCACGCTCCTAGGCGCTAGTTTCTTCTTCCAGTCCACATCATACGTTCCGCCCCTAGCCGGATGCGTGAACTTCTCTACGTTGTCTCCTTCGAGCCCCTCGCCGCTGATCTTCCTCCCTATTTCCTTATCGCCAATTACCAAGCGATGGTCAGAATGGGCCCGTGCCCTTTCCCTTCCCCGCTTAGCGCCTGCACCCTTCTCCCTAGCTTCTCTTCATCTTCTTCCACGATGACTACCTCACCCGCCGACCGCAACTTGGTGTTTTTCTTGACCTGCACAGATAGCCCTTCTCCCTCTTCCTTGATCTTGTCCATCGCTCTCTCGAGGGGGCGTGATGAACTCGCACGGCGCTAGGGGAGCGCCTTCTCTCGTACCTCTCCTCCTTCTAAACCAACTTCCCATCTCTGCGCGCATGCTCGCCGCTGCCGCCTCACCCTCCTCCGTATCCTCCAGCAACCGTATCAGTCTGCCGTCCACTCCGGACGACCCCAACACCTGACGAGTGACTTTCTCATCTCTCCTGTCAAACGCCTTCCGAGAAGGGACGAGGCGACTGTCGACGTGCCGGTCCTTTCGTCCAGCTCTCTGCGCTCTCAGGCTCGCTTGCCATATCGGCTGTCTGCTCCTTCTATCTTTCCCGAGTCCCGCTTGCTCGTCCGCCAGCAGTTCCTCGCGCTGCGCTCTCCATCTCGCCTTCGGTATCCTTGTCAGCCCCTCGGGTACATGGCCGGTTAGGGCACTCGTCGTCTTGTTCTTGCAGTCGGATGCGCTTGCTTTCTTGTGTCTTGTCACTGGCTCTTGGGGTGCTAGGCAGCTCTGCTTGGCCCTGAGGGGCACGGGATGTGGCGCCCCCTTCACTCTGCCCTTGGCCCGCCTGGCTGTGCGCTGGCTCAGCCGGGAGGGGACTCAGGCTTGGGCAGCATGGCCGCGCTTCCCTGGCAAGGCATGAGACAGGGATGACGTTCTTCGATTGTCACAGGGAGAGACACATCGTTGCCGCAACTCCTCTGTCTGCACCAAATCTTGGACCAAGTGGCTGAAGGAAGCGGGAGAGGAAAGAGCCTGACGATTTGCTGACTTTCTTGCCACTCCTTCCAGGCACGTCTCATTTTTGGAGCTGAAGTTCTGAGTTTTGGCTGCGGACAAGCGCTTCAAAGGTTTGCTTCCGGCCGACTTGGCAGGGCTTGGCTGACTTTTTCTTTGCACAAGCCTGCTGCTCAAGCGACTGGCAAAGGCCTCCAGAGGTGCCAGTCCCCTTCTGAGGAATTTTGCTGGGAACGTTGAGATGAGCATGTAAACAATGGCTGCTCGCTCCGAAGGACTGTGTCATGCGTGGAGAAACTCCTTCGTGGAACCTCCTTTCACACAAGGAAAACGAGGCAGTTCCCTCCACACGAGCTCGAGAGCTGGAGGAAGGCCCTGTCTGGGCTTCCACATTGCTCTTCATTCCAGCTCCTGTCTCGTGGAAGCTCTGTGCTCTCAACTGAGCCCAAAAGATCTTCGGAGCCACGCTAAATGAGGAGGAGGAGGAGGAGGAGGAGGAGGAGGTCAGAGACCTGTTTAGCAAGCGGGCTGTTTACTCTGTCTGTTCTACAAGCCTGCACCAAAATCCTTGCAATTGGGGTCTCTCATTTGTTGGCTGGAAGCGTTTGACTGTCGACCTTTTCTCCCGCTCTTTTATCTGAAGAACGCTGTGCAGTTTAGATGGTGAAGGACTGGCCCAGCATGCTCTTCTGGGGAAGAGGCCAGAAGGGAAGGCTGGTGGTGGTGGCGGCGGCAAAAGGAGGGGGGTTGCAGTAAGACAGGGGCAGACAGCATCAGGCACCTAACCGCGCCGCCTCCGGGTGGGCTCGAACCACCATCCTTTCGGTTAACAGCCGAACGCGCTGACCCATTGCGCCACAGAGACACCTGCGGGCAGCTTGCGCCACCTCCGAGCACAGTGCTCGCCTTGCCGTCAGGCAATCGGTGCAGGAGAAGCACCAGGCTGCCCGCTGGGCCCCTGCCCCTGCGCTGAGCAGAGTGGCGCAGCGGGAGCGTGCTGGGCCCATAACCCAGAGGTCGATGGATCGAAACCATTCTCTGCTAGCCCTGCCTCTCGTGGCCTTTTGATTCAGGCTGAAGCCCACAGGCGGCCAAGACTCTTGCCCCAGCGCTGGGCACTGCAGGCGAGCAAACAGGACGCGGGAGTGACCCTCCTTCGTCTGCGTGAGCCACAAGAGGCTTTGAAGCCAGGTGGTCTCCTGCCAGAGGCTACTTTTGCTCAATGCCCTTGCCTCCTGAGGACTTGTGGGGTGTGCCCATTCTTCCATAGCAGCCCCTAGAATGGAGGCGGAGGGAGCACACGGCTCTCAGCCTCAGCGTGGTGCGCAAGGAACGTGCATCTCTCTCGACGTGTCCTTGCTTTACGTGCGTGTCGCTTGCCTAAGAAAGGTGGGAAGAAAGAGGAGGTTGACGGAAACCAGTGGACTCTGGCCATCCTGCGCATGGGCAATTGGAAAGAGAAGGTCTGATGGGACGCGCGTGGAAGCCCAGGGGGCGGCCTGTGACCGGCGGGACACAGCTTGTCAAGCACTGCCCGAGGCCCTGAAGTGGTGTGGCTGCTTGCCCACAAGTCAAGCGCACCCGTGAGAGATGAAGGCCTCCCGTCTCCCTCTCCGTCTCCGTCGCCGTCTCCGTCTCCGTCTCCGTCTCCTCAAGCGTCGTGAAGCAAGAGAGCTTCCTCATCCCCTTTTCCCACGCAGAAGGGGGAGCGGCTGCACAGGGAGTGCACCAAGGAGGGAGGCTCTGGGAGCTCGAGGCCAGAAAGGGGAAGCACAGGCCCTCTTTCTGCCCATTTTCCATCAGGGCTCCTTTGGCATGCCAAGGGCACGCCACCATCGGCTCGATTGGTGGGCTCTTTCGCCCCGCCTCTCCAATGCCATTCATTTGCGTGCCATTGGTCCTGACACGTGCCCGTGATGGCCTGCTGGAAAGTCAAGGGCTGATGTGCGAGAGGTCGCAGCCTCCTGGCTCCCTGGCCGGCCCGAAGCATCACTGGTTGCCGGCTCTCTTTTCCTGCCCAGAAAGGTGGGCGGGCCCCTGCTGAGGGAACACACCAGGGAGGCTCTTGCCATCGTCCTCATCAACCATGGGCTCAGCGCCCGTTGGTGTCCAATGCCCGTCTCACTAGCGCCTTCCATCTTTCCCTCTCGAGCGTGGAGCGCCCTGCTTGCTGTAGACGAGCTCCGTGCCAAGCTGATCCATCGGCTCCCTGTTCTCTCTGGGCTCTGCCTCTCCTATTCGAACCCACCGTTATGCCCAATACCGGGCTCTCCATTTTTCAAGTCGTCCTTCCTCTGGCAAATAAGCCCGGAGACCTGGAACTTCCACTGGGGGAACCTTCTGGAGCAGATTCCCTTTGGGCTGAATCTTCCCATACAATTCCTCCTTGGTGACCTTCTGCGCCCAGCATATTCTCAGCATCCTGCTCCAACAACTCCTCTCCAACGCCACGAACCTTCTCGCTGAAACTTGCCTTTTCACCCACCTCTCCCAGACGGACAACATGCTGCTGAGCGCTCCGCTTTCTGCCTTTCGCTTTGCCAGATCTGATCCGTCGCCTTCAAACTCGCTCTTGCTTTCACGCTCCTAGGCGCTAGTTTCTTCTTCCAGTCCACATCATACGTTCCGCCCCTAGCCGGATGCGTGAACTTCTCTACGTTGTCTCCTTCGAGCCCCTCGCCGCTGATCTTCCTCCCTATTTCCTTATCGCCAATTACCAAGCGATGGTCAGAATGGGCCCGTGCCCTTTCCCTTCCCCGCTTAGCGCCTGCACCCTTCTCCCTAGCTTCTCTTCATCTTCTTCCACGATGACTACCTCACCCGCCGACCGCAACTTGGTGTTTTTCTTGACCTGCACAGATAGCCCTTCTCCCTCTTCCTTGATCTTGTCCATCGCTCTCTCGAGGGGGCGTGATGAACTCGCACGGCGCTAGGGGAGCGCCTTCTCTCGTACCTCTCCTCCTTCTAAACCAACTTCCCATCTCTGCGCGCATGCTCGCCGCTGCCGCCTCACCCTCCTCCGTATCCTCCAGCAACCGTATCAGTCTGCCGTCCACTCCGGACGACCCCAACACCTGACGAGTGACTTTCTCATCTCTCCTGTCAAACGCCTTCCGAGAAGGGACGAGGCGACTGTCGACGTGCCGGTCCTTTCGTCCAGCTCTCTGCGCTCTCAGGCTCGCTTGCCATATCGGCTGTCTGCTCCTTCTATCTTTCCCGAGTCCCGCTTGCTCGTCCGCCAGCAGTTCCTCGCGCTGCGCTCTCCATCTCGCCTTCGGTATCCTTGTCAGCCCCTCGGGTACATGGCCGGTTAGGGCACTCGTCGTCTTGTTCTTGCAGTCGGATGCGCTTGCTTTCTTGTGTCTTGTCACTGGCTCTTGGGGTGCTAGGCAGCTCTGCTTGGCCCTGAGGGGCACGGGATGTGGCGCCCCCTTCACTCTGCCCTTGGCCCGCCTGGCTGTGCGCTGGCTCAGCCGGGAGGGGACTCAGGCTTGGGCGGCATGGCCGCGCTTCCCTGGCAAGGCATGAGACAGGGATGACGTTCTTCGATTGTCACAGGGAGAGACACATCGTTGCCGCAACTCCTCTGTCTGCACCAAATCTTGGACCAAGTGGCTGAAGGAAGCGGGAGAGGAAAGAGCCTGACGATTTGCTGACTTTCTTGCCACTCCTTCCAGGCACGTCTCATTTTTGGAGCTGAAGTTCTGAGTTTTGGCTGCGGACAAGCGCTTCAAAGGTTTGCTTCCGGCCGACTTGGCAGGGCTTGGCTGACTTTTTCTTTGCACAAGCCTGCTGCTCAAGCGACTGGCAAAGGCCTCCAGAGGTGCCAGTCCCCTTCTGAGGAATTTTGCTGGGAACGTTGAGATGAGCATGTAAACAATGGCTGCTCGCTCCGAAGGACTGTGTCATGCGTGGAGAAACTCCTTCGTGGAACCTCCTTTCACACAAGGAAAACGAGGCAGTTCCCTCCACACGAGCTCGAGAGCTGGAGGAAGGCCCTGTCTGGGCTTCCACATTGCTCTTCATTCCAGCTCCTGTCTCGTGGAAGCTCTGTGCTCTCAACTGAGCCCAAAAGATCTTCGGAGCCACGCTAAATGAGGAGGAGGAGGAGGAGGAGGAGGAGGAGGTCAGAGACCTGTTTAGCAAGCGGGCTGTTTACTCTGTCTGTTCTACAAGCCTGCACCAAAATCCTTGCAATTGGGGTCTCTCATTTGTTGGCTGGAAGCGTTTGACTGTCGACCTTTTCTCCCGCTCTTTTATCTGAAGAACGCTGTGCAGTTTAGATGGTGAAGGACTGGCCCAGCATGCTCTTCTGGGGAAGAGGCCAGAAGGGAAGGCTGGTGGTGGTGGCGGCGGCAAAAGGAGGGGGGTTGCAGTAAGACAGGGGCAGACAGCGTCAGGCACCTAACCGCGCCGCCTCCGGGTGGGCTCGAACCACCATCCTTTCGGTTAACAGCCGAACGCGCTGACCCATTGCGCCACAGAGACACCTGCGGGCAGCTTGCGCCACCTCCGAGCACAGTGCTCGCCTTGCCGTCAGGCAATCGGTGCAGGAGAAGCACCAGGCTGCCCGCTGGGCCCCTGCCCCTGCGCTGAGCAGAGTGGCGCAGCGGGAGCGTGCTGGGCCCATAACCCAGAGGTCGATGGATCGAAACCATTCTCTGCTAGCCCTGCCTCTCGTGGCCTTTTGATTCAGGCTGAAGCCCACAGGCGGCGAAGACTCTTGCCCCAGCGCTGGGCACTGCAGGCGAGCAAACAGGACGCGGGAGTGACCCTCCTTCGTCTGCGTGAGCCACAAGAGGCTTTGAAGCCAGGTGGTCTCCTGCCAGAGGCTACTTTTGCTCAATGCCCTTGCCTCCTGAGGACTTGTGGGGTGTGCCCATTCTTCCATAGCAGCCCCTAGAATGGAGGCGGAGGGAGCACACGGCTCTCAGCCTCAGCGTGGTGCGCAAGGAACGTGCATCTCTCTCGACGTGTCCTTGCTTTACGTGCGTGTCGCTTGCCTAAGAAAGGTGGGAAGAAAGAGGAGGTTGACGGAAACCAGTGGACTCTGGCCATCCTGCGCATGGGCAATTGGAAAGAGAAGGTCTGATGGGACGCGCGTGGAAGCCCAGGGGGCGGCCTGTGACCGGCGGGACACAGCTTGTCAAGCACTGCCCGAGGCCCTGAAGTGGTGTGGCTGCTTGCCCACAAGTCAAGCGCACCCGTGAGAGATGAAGGCCTCCCGTCTCCCTCTCCGTCTCCGTCGCCGTCTCCGTCTCCGTCTCCTCAAGCGTCGTGAAGCAAGAGAGCTTCCTCATCCCCTTTTCCCACGCAGAAGGGGGAGCGGCTGCACAGGGAGTGCACCAAGGAGGGAGGCTCTGGGAGCTCGAAGCCAGAAAGGGGAAGCACAGGCCCTCTTTCTGCCCATTTTCCATCAGGGCTCCTTTGGCATGCCAAGGGCACGCCACCATCGGCTCGATTGGTGGGCTCTTTCGCCCCGCCTCTCCAATGCCATTCATTTGCGTGCCATTGGTCCTGACACGTGCCCGTGATGGCCTGCTGGAAAGTCAAGGGCTGATGTGCGAGAGGTCGCAGCCTCCTGGCTCCCTGGCCGGCCCGAAGCATCACTGGTTGCCGGCTCTCTTTTCCTGCCCAGAAAGGTGGGCGGGCCCCTGCTGAGGGAACACACCAGGGAGGCTCTTGCCATCGTCCTCATCAACCATGGGCTCAGCGCCCGTTGGTGTCCAATGCCCGTCTCACTAGCGCCTTCCATCTTTCCCTCTCGAGCGTGGAGCGCCCTGCTTGCTGTAGACGAGCTCCGTGCCAAGCTGATCCATCGGCTCCCTGTTCTCTCTGGGCTCTGCCTCTCCTATTCGAACCCACCGTTATGCCCAATACCGGGCTCTCCATTTTTCAAGTCGTCCTTCCTCTGGCAAATAAGCCCGGAGACCTGGAACTTCCACTGGGGGAACCTTCTGGAGCAGATTCCCTTTGGGCTGAATCTTCCCATACAATTCCTCCTTGGTGACCTTCTGCGCCCAGCCTATTCTCAGCATCCTGCTCCAACAACTCCTCTCCAACGCCACGAACCTTCTCGCTGAAACTTGCCTTTTCACCCACCTCTCCCAGACGGACAACATGCTGCTGAGCGCTCCGCTTTCTGCCTTTCGCTTTGCCAGATCTGATCCGTCGCCTTCAAACTCGCTCTTGCTTTCACGCTCCTAGGCGCTAGTTTCTTCTTCCAGTCCACATCATACGTTCCGCCCCTAGCCGGATGCGTGAACTTCTCTACGTTGTCTCCTTCGAGCCCCTCGCCGCTGATCTTCCTCCCTATTTCCTTATCGCCAATTACCAAGCGATGGTCAGAATGGGCCCGTGCCCTTTCCCTTCCCCGCTTAGCGCCTGCACCCTTCTCCCTAGCTTCTCTTCATCTTCTTCCACGATGACTACCTCACCCGCCGACCGCAACTTGGTGTTTTTCTTGACCTGCACAGATAGCCCTTCTCCCTCTTCCTTGATCTTGTCCATCGCTCTCTCGAGGGGGCGTGATGAACTCGCACGGCGCTAGGGGAGCGCCTTCTCTCGTACCTCTCCTCCTTCTAAACCAACTTCCCATCTCTGCGCGCATGCTCGCCGCTGCCGCCTCACCCTCCTCCGTATCCTCCAGCAACCGTATCAGTCTGCCGTCCACTCCGGACGACCCCAACACCTGACGAGTGACTTTCTCATCTCTCCTGTCAAACGCCTTCCGAGAAGGGACGAGGCGACTGTCGACGTGCCGGTCCTTTCGTCCAGCTCTCTGCGCTCTCAGGCTCGCTTGCCATATCGGCTGTCTGCTCCTTCTATCTTTCCCGAGTCCCGCTTGCTCGTCCGCCAGCAGTTCCTCGCGCTGCGCTCTCCATCTCGCCTTCGGTATCCTTGTCAGCCCCTCGGGTACATGGCCGGTTAGGGCACTCGTCGTCTTGTTCTTGCAGTCGGATGCGCTTGCTTTCTTGTGTCTTGTCACTGGCTCTTGGGGTGCTAGGCAGCTCTGCTTGGCCCTGAGGGGCACGGGATGTGGCGCCCCCTTCACTCTGCCCTTGGCCCGCCTGGCTGTGCGCTGGCTCAGCCGGGAGGGGACTCAGGCTTGGGCGGCATGGCCGCGCTTCCCTGGCAAGGCATGAGACAGGGATGACGTTCTTCGATTGTCACAGGGAGAGACACATCGTTGCCGCAACTCCTCTGTCTGCACCAAATCTTGGACCAAGTGGCTGAAGGAAGCGGGAGAGGAAAGAGCCTGACGATTTGCTGACTTTCTTGCCACTCCTTCCAGGCACGTCTCATTTTTGGAGCTGAAGTTCTGAGTTTTGGCTGCGGACAAGCGCTTCAAAGGTTTGCTTCCGGCCGACTTGGCAGGGCTTGGCTGACTTTTTCTTTGCACAAGCCTGCTGCTCAAGCGACTGGCAAAGGCCTCCAGAGGTGCCAGTCCCCTTCTGAGGAATTTTGCTGGGAACGTTGAGATGAGCATGTAAACAATGGCTGCTCGCTCCGAAGGACTGTGTCATGCGTGGAGAAACTCCTTCGTGGAACCTCCTTTCACACAAGGAAAACGAGGCAGTTCCCTCCACACGAGCTCGAGAGCTGGAGGAAGGCCCTGTCTGGGCTTCCACATTGCTCTTCATTCCAGCTCCTGTCTCGTGGAAGCTCTGTGCTCTCAACTGAGCCCAAAAGATCTTCGGAGCCACGCTAAATGAGGAGGAGGAGGAGGAGGAGGAGGAGGAGGTCAGAGACCTGTTTAGCAAGCGGGCTGTTTACTCTGTCTGTTCTACAAGCCTGCACCAAAATCCTTGCAATTGGGGTCTCTCATTTGTTGGCTGGAAGCGTTTGACTGTCGACCTTTTCTCCCGCTCTTTTATCTGAAGAACGCTGTGCAGTTTAGATGGTGAAGGACTGGCCCAGCATGCTCTTCTGGGGAAGAGGCCAGAAGGGAAGGCTGGTGGTGGTGGCGGCGGCAAAAGGAGGGGGGTTGCAGTAAGACAGGGGCAGACAGCGTCAGGCACCTAACCGCGCCGCCTCCGGGTGGGCTCGAACCACCATCCTTTCAGTTAACAGCCGAACGCGCTGACCCATTGCGCCACAGAGACACCTGCGGGCAGCTTGCGCCACCTCCGAGCACAGTGCTCGCCTTGCCGTCAGGCAATCGGTGCAGGAGAAGCACCAGGCTGCCCGCTGGGCCCCTGCCCCTGCGCTGAGCAGAGTGGCGCAGCGGGAGCGTGCTGGGCCCATAACCCAGAGGTCGATGGATCGAAACCATTCTCTGCTAGCCCTGCCTCTCGTGGCCTTTTGATTCAGGCTGAAGCCCACAGGCGGCCAAGACTCTTGCCCCAGCGCTGGGCACTGCAGGCGAGCAAACAGGACGCGGGAGTGACCCTCCTTCGTCTGCGTGAGCCACAAGAGGCTTTGAAGCCAGGTGGTCTCCTGCCAGAGGCTACTTTTGCTCAATGCCCTTGCCTCCTGAGGACTTGTGGGGTGTGCCCATTCTTCCATAGCAGCCCCTAGAATGGAGGCGGAGGGAGCACACGGCTCTCAGCCTCAGCGTGGTGCGCAAGGAACGTGCATCTCTCTCGACGTGTCCTTGCTTTACGTGCGTGTCGCTTGCCTAAGAAAGGTGGGAAGAAAGAGGAGGTTGACGGAAACCAGTGGACTCTGGCCATCCTGCGCATGGGCAATTGGAAAGAGAAGGTCTGATGGGACGCGCGTGGAAGCCCAGGGGGCGGCCTGTGACCGGCGGGACACAGCTTGTCAAGCACTGCCCGAGGCCCTGAAGTGGTGTGGCTGCTTGCCCACAAGTCAAGCGCACCCGTGAGAGATGAAGGCCTCCCGTCTCCCTCTCCGTCTCCGTCGCCGTCTCCGTCTCCGTCTCCTCAAGCGTCGTGAAGCAAGAGAGCTTCCTCATCCCCTTTTCCCACGCAGAAGGGGGAGCGGCTGCACAGGGAGTGCACCAAGGAGGGAGGCTCTGGGAGCTCGAGGCCAGAAAGGGGAAGCACAGGCCCTCTTTCTGCCCATTTTCCATCAGGGCTCCTTTGGCATGCCAAGGGCACGCCACCATCGGCTCGATTGGTGGGCTCTTTCGCCCCGCCTGTCCAATGCCATTCATTTGCGTGCCATTGGTCCTGACACGTGCCCGTGATGGCCTGCTGGAAAGTCAAGGGCTGATGTGCGAGAGGTCGCAGCCTCCTGGCTCCCTGGCCGGCCCGAAGCATCACTGGTTGCCGGCTCTCTTTTCCTGCCCAGAAAGGTGGGCGGGCCCCTGCTGAGGGAACACACCAGGGAGGCTCTTGCCATCGTCCTCATCAACCATGGGCTCAGCGCCCGTTGGTGTCCAATGCCCGTCTCACTAGCGCCTTCCATCTTTCCCTCTCGAGCGTGGAGCGCCCTGCTTGCTGTAGACGAGCTCCGTGCCAAGCTGATCCATCGGCTCCCTGTTCTCTCTGGGCTCTGCCTCTCCTATTCGAACCCACCGTTATGCCCAATACCGGGCTCTCCATTTTTCAAGTCGTCCTTCCTCTGGCAAATAAGCCCGGAGACCTGGAACTTCCACTGGGGGAACCTTCTGGAGCAGATTCCCTTTGGGCTGAATCTTCCCATACAATTCCTCCTTGGTGACCTTCTGCGCCCAGCCTATTCTCAGCATCCTGCTCCAACAACTCCTCTCCAACGCCACGAACCTTCTCGCTGAAACTTGCCTTTTCACCCACCTCTCCCAGACGGACAACATGCTGCTGAGCGCTCCGCTTTCTGCCTTTCGCTTTGCCAGATCTGATCCGTCGCCTTCAAACTCGCTCTTGCTTTCACGCTCCTAGGCGCTAGTTTCTTCTTCCAGTCCACATCATACGTTCCGCCCCTAGCCGGATGCGTGAACTTCTCTACGTTGTCTCCTTCGAGCCCCTCGCCGCTGATCTTCCTCCCTATTTCCTTATCGCCAATTACCAAGCGATGGTCAGAATGGGCCCGTGCCCTTTCCCTTCCCCGCTTAGCGCCTGCACCCTTCTCCCTAGCTTCTCTTCATCTTCTTCCACGATGACTACCTCACCCGCCGACCGCAACTTGGTGTTTTTCTTGACCTGCACAGATAGCCCTTCTCCCTCTTCCTTGATCTTGTCCATCGCTCTCTCGAGGGGGCGTGATGAACTCGCACGGCGCTAGGGGAGCGCCTTCTCTCGTACCTCTCCTCCTTCTAAACCAACTTCCCATCTCTGCGCGCATGCTCGCCGCTGCCGCCTCACCCTCCTCCGTATCCTCCAGCAACCGTATCAGTCTGCCGTCCACTCCGGACGACCCCAACACCTGACGAGTGACTTTCTCATCTCTCCTGTCAAACGCCTTCCGAGAAGGGACGAGGCGACTGTCGACGTGCCGGTCCTTTCGTCCAGCTCTCTGCGCTCTCAGGCTCGCTTGCCATATCGGCTGTCTGCTCCTTCTATCTTTCCCGAGTCCCGCTTGCTCGTCCGCCAGCAGTTCCTCGCGCTGCGCTCTCCATCTCGCCTTCGGTATCCTTGTCAGCCCCTCGGGTACATGGCCGGTTAGGGCACTCGTCGTCTTGTTCTTGCAGTCGGATGCGCTTGCTTTCTTGTGTCTTGTCACTGGCTCTTGGGGTGCTAGGCAGCTCTGCTTGGCCCTGAGGGGCACGGGATGTGGCGCCCCCTTCACTCTGCCCTTGGCCCGCCTGGCTGTGCGCTGGCTCAGCCGGGAGGGGACTCAGGCTTGGGCGGCATGGCCGCGCTTCCCTGGCAAGGCATGAGACAGGGATGACGTTCTTCGATTGTCACAGGGAGAGACACATCGTTGCCGCAACTCCTCTGTCTGCACCAAATCTTGGACCAAGTGGCTGAAGGAAGCGGGAGAGGAAAGAGCCTGACGATTTGCTGACTTTCTTGCCACTCCTTCCAGGCACGTCTCATTTTTGGAGCTGAAGTTCTGAGTTTTGGCTGCGGACAAGCGCTTCAAAGGTTTGCTTCCGGCCGACTTGGCAGGGCTTGGCTGACTTTTTCTTTGCACAAGCCTGCTGCTCAAGCGACTGGCAAAGGCCTCCAGAGGTGCCAGTCCCCTTCTGAGGAATTTTGCTGGGAACGTTGAGATGAGCATGTAAACAATGGCTGCTCGCTCCGAAGGACTGTGTCATGCGTGGAGAAACTCCTTCGTGGAACCTCCTTTCACACAAGGAAAACGAGGCAGTTCCCTCCACACGAGCTCGAGAGCTGGAGGAAGGCCCTGTCTGGGCTTCCACATTGCTCTTCATTCCAGCTCCTGTCTCGTGGAAGCTCTGTGCTCTCAACTGAGCCCAAAAGATCTTCGGAGCCACGCTAAATGAGGAGGAGGAGGAGGAGGAGGAGGAGGAGGTCAGAGACCTGTTTAGCAAGCGGGCTGTTTACTCTGTCTGTTCTACAAGCCTGCACCAAAATCCTTGCAATTGGGGTCTCTCATTTGTTGGCTGGAAGCGTTTGACTGTCGACCTTTTCTCCCGCTCTTTTATCTGAAGAACGCTGTGCAGTTTAGATGGTGAAGGACTGGCCCAGCATGCTCTTCTGGGGAAGAGGCCAGAAGGGAAGGCTGGTGGTGGTGGCGGCGGCAAAAGGAGGGGGGTTGCAGTAAGACAGGGGCAGACAGCGTCAGGCACCTAACCGCGCCGCCTCCGGGTGGGCTCGAACCACCATCCTTTCGGTTAACAGCCGAACGCGCTGACCCATTGCGCCACAGAGACACCTGCGGGCAGCTTGCGCCACCTCCGAGCACAGTGCTCGCCTTGCCGTCAGGCAATCGGTGCAGGAGAAGCACCAGGCTGCCCGCTGGGCCCCTGCCCCTGCGCTGAGCAGAGTGGCGCAGCGGGAGCGTGCTGGGCCCATAACCCAGAGGTCGATGGATCGAAACCATTCTCTGCTAGCCCTGCCTCTCGTGGCCTTTTGATTCAGGCTGAAGCCCACAGGCGGCCAAGACTCTTGCCCCAGCGCTGGGCACTGCAGGCGAGCAAACAGGACGCGGGAGTGACCCTCCTTCGTCTGCGTGAGCCACAAGAGGCTTTGAAGCCAGGTGGTCTCCTGCCAGAGGCTACTTTTGCTCAATGCCCTTGCCTCCTGAGGACTTGTGGGGTGTGCCCATTCTTCCATAGCAGCCCCTAGAATGGAGGCGGAGGGAGCACACGGCTCTCAGCCTCAGCGTGGTGCGCAAGGAACGTGCATCTCTCTCGACGTGTCCTTGCTTTACGTGCGTGTCGCTTGCCTAAGAAAGGTGGGAAGAAAGAGGAGGTTGACGGAAACCAGTGGACTCTGGCCATCCTGC
The DNA here is from genome assembly GCF_033958435.1 of Carettochelys insculpta. Lineage (NCBI taxonomy): Eukaryota > Metazoa > Chordata > Testudines > Carettochelyidae > Carettochelys > Carettochelys insculpta. Next base: position 353,022 of record NW_027439076.1, read on the forward strand.
GCATGGGCAATTGGAAAGAGAAGGTCTGATGGGACGCGCGTGGAAGCCCAGGGGGCGGCCTGTGACCGGCGGGACACAGCTTGTCAAGCACTGCCCGAGGCCCTGAAGTGGTGTGGCTGCTTGCCCACAAGTCAAGCGCACCCGTGAGAGATGAAGGCCTCCCGTCTCCCTCTCCGTCTCCGTCGCCGTCTCCGTCTCCGTCTCCTCAAGCGTCGTGAAGCAAGAGAGCTTCCTCATCCCCTTTTCCCACGCAGAAGGGGGAGCGGCTGCACAGGGAGTGCACCAAGGAGGGAGGCTCTGGGAGCTCGAGGCCAGAAAGGGGAAGCACAGGCCCTCTTTCTGCCCATTTTCCATCAGGGCTCCTTTGGCATGCCAAGGGCACGCCACCATCGGCTCGATTGGTGGGCTCTTTCGCCCCGCCTGTCCAATGCCATTCATTTGCGTGCCATTGGTCCTGACACGTGCCCGTGATGGCCTGCTGGAAAGTCAAGGGCTGATGTGCGAGAGGTCGCAGCCTCCTGGCTCCCTGGCCGGCCCGAAGCATCACTGGTTGCCGGCTCTCTTTTCCTGCCCAGAAAGGTGGGCGGGCCCCTGCTGAGGGAACACACCAGGGAGGCTCTTGCCATCGTCCTCATCAACCATGGGCTCAGCGCCCGTTGGTGTCCAATGCCCGTCTCACTAGCGCCTTCCATCTTTCCCTCTCGAGCGTGGAGCGCCCTGCTTGCTGTAGACGAGCTCCGTGCCAAGCTGATCCATCGGCTCCCTGTTCTCTCTGGGCTCTGCCTCTCCTATTCGAACCCACCGTTATGCCCAATACCGGGCTCTCCATTTTTCAAGTCGTCCTTCCTCTGGCAAATAAGCCCGGAGACCTGGAACTTCCACTGGGGGAACCTTCTGGAGCAGATTCCCTTTGGGCTGAATCTTCCCATACAATTCCTCCTTGGTGACCTTCTGCGCCCAGCCTATTCTCAGCATCCTGCTCCAACAACTCCTCTCCAACGCCACGAACCTTCTCGCTGAAACTTGCCTTTTCACCCACCTCTCCCAGACGGACAACATGCTGCTGAGCGCTCCGCTTTCTGCCTTTCGCTTTGCCAGATCTGATCCGTCGCCTTCAAACTCGCTCTTGCTTTCACGCTCCTAGGCGCTAGTTTCTTCTTCCAGTCCACATCATACGTTACGCCCCTAGCCGGATGCGTGAACTTCTCTACGTTGTCTCCTTCGAGCCCCTCGCCGCTGATCTTCCTCCCTATTTCCTTATCGCCAATTACCAAGCGATGGTCAGAATGGGCCCGTGCCCTTTCCCTTCCCCGCTTAGCGCCTGCACCCTTCTCCCTAGCTTCTCTTCATCTTCTTCCACGATGACTACCTCACCCGCCGACCGCAACTTGGTGTTTTTCTTGACCTGCACAGATAGCCCTTCTCCCTCTTCCTTGATCTTGTCCATCGCTCTCTCGAGGGGGCGTGATGAACTCGCACGGCGCTAGGGGAGCGCCTTCTCTCGTACCTCTCCTCCTTCTAAACCAACTTCCCATCTCTGCGCGCATGCTCGCCGCTGCCGCCTCACCCTCCTCCGTATCCTCCAGCAACCGTATCAGTCTGCCGTCCACTCCGGACGACCCCAACACCTGACGAGTGACTTTCTCATCTCTCCTGTCAAACGCCTTCCGAGAAGGGACGAGGCGACTGTCGACGTGCCGGTCCTTTCGTCCAGCTCTCTGCGCTCTCAGGCTCGCTTGCCATATCGGCTGTCTGCTCCTTCTATCTTTCCCGAGTCCCGCTTGCTCGTCCGCCAGCAGTTCCTCGCGCTGCGCTCTCCATCTCGCCTTCGGTATCCTTGTCAGCCCCTCGGGTACATGGCCGGTTAGGGCACTCGTCGTCTTGTTCTTGCAGTCGGATGCGCTTGCTTTCTTGTGTCTTGTCACTGGCTCTTGGGGTGCTAGGCAGCTCTGCTTGGCCCTGAGGGGCACGGGATGTGGCGCCCCCTTCACTCTGCCCTTGGCCCGCCTGGCTGTGCGCTGGCTCAGCCGGGAGGGGACTCAGGCTTGGGCGGCATGGCCGCGCTTCCCTGGCAAGGCATGAGACAGGGATGACGTTCTTCGATTGTCACAGGGAGAGACACATCGTTGCCGCAACTCCTCTGTCTGCACCAAATCTTGGACCAAGTGGCTGAAGGAAGCGGGAGAGGAAAGAGCCTGACGATTTGCTGACTTTCTTGCCACTCCTTCCAGGCACGTCTCATTTTTGGAGCTGAAGTTCTGAGTTTTGGCTGCGGACAAGCGCTTCAAAGGTTTGCTTCCGGCCGACTTGGCAGGGCTTGGCTGACTTTTTCTTTGCACAAGCCTGCTGCTCAAGCGACTGGCAAAGGCCTCCAGAGGTGCCAGTCCCCTTCTGAGGAATTTTGCTGGGAACGTTGAGATGAGCATGTAAACAATGGCTGCTCGCTCCGAAGGACTGTGTCATGCGTGGAGAAACTCCTTCGTGGAACCTCCTTTCACACAAGGAAAACGAGGCAGTTCCCTCCACACGAGCTCGAGAGCTGGAGGAAGGCCCTGTCTGGGCTTCCACATTGCTCTTCATTCCAGCTCCTGTCTCGTGGAAGCTCTGTGCTCTCAACTGAGCCCAAAAGATCTTCGGAGCCACGCTAAATGAGGAGGAGGAGGAGGAGGAGGAGGTCAGAGACCTGTTTAGCAAGCGGGCTGTTTACTCTGTCTGTTCTACAAGCCTGCACCAAAATCCTTGCAATTGGGGTCTCTCATTTGTTGGCTGGAAGCGTTTGACTGTCGACCTTTTCTCCCGCTCTTTTATCTGAAGAACGCTGTGCAGTTTAGATGGTGAAGGACTGGCCCAGCATGCTCTTCTGGGGAAGAGGCCAGAAGGGAAGGCTGGTGGTGGTGGTGGCGGCAAAAGGAGGGGGGTTGCAGTAAGACAGGGGCAGACAGCGTCAGGCACCTAACCGCTCCGCTTCCGGGTGGGCTCGAACCACCATCCTTTCGGTTAACAGCCGAACGCGCTGACCCATTGCGCCACAGAGACACCTGCGGGCAGCTTGCGCCACCTCCGAGCACAGTGCTCGCCTTGCCGTCAGGCAATCGGTGCAGGAGAAGCACCAGGCTGCCCGCTGGGCCCCAGCCACTGCGCTGAGCAGAGTGGCGCAGCGGGAGCGTGCTGGGCCCATAACCCAGAGGTCGATGGATCGAAACCATTCTCTGCTAGCCCTGCCTCTCGTGGCCTTTTGATTCAGGCTGAAGCCCACAGGCGGCCAAGACTCTTGCCCCAGCGCTGGGCACTGCAGGCGAGCAAACAGGACGCGGGAGTGACCCTCCTTCGTCTGCGTGAGCCACAAGAGGCTTTGAAGCCAGGTGGTCTCCTGCCAGAGGCTACTTTTGCTCAATGCCCTTGCCTCCTGAGGACTTGTGGGGTGTGCCCATTCTTCCATAGCAGCCCCTAGAATGGAGGCGGAGGGAGCACACGGCTCTCAGCCTCAGCGTGGTGCGCAAGGAACGTGCATCTCTCTCGACGTGTCCTTGCTTTACGTGCGTGTCGCTTGCCTAAGAAAGGTGGGAAGAAAGAGGAGGTTGACGGAAACCAGTGGACTCTGGCCATCCTGCGCATGGGCAATTGGAAAGAGAAGGTCTGATGGGACGCGCGTGGAAGCCCAGGGGGCGGCCTGTGACCGGCGGGACACAGCTTGTCAAGCACTGCCCGAGGCCCTGAAGTGGTGTGGCTGCTTGCCCACAAGTCAAGCGCACCCGTGAGAGATGAAGGCCTCCCGTCTCCCTCTCCGTCTCCGTCGCCGTCTCCGTCTCCGTCTCCGTCTCCGTCTCCTCAAGCGTCGTGAAGCAAGAGAGCTTCCTCATCCCCTTTTCCCACGCAGAAGGGGGAGCGGCTGCACAGGGAGTGCACCAAGGAGGGAGGCTCTGGGAGCTCGAGGCCAGAAAGGGGAAGCACAGGCCCTCTTTCTGCCCATTTTCCATCAGGGCTCCTTTGGCATGCCAAGGGCACGCCACCATCGGCTCGATTGGTGGGCTCTTTCGCCCCGCCTCTCCAATGCCATTCATTTGCGTGCCATTGGTCCTGACACGTGCCCGTGATGGCCTGCTGGAAAGTCAAGGGCTGATGTGCGAGAGGTCGCAGCCTCCTGGCTCCCTGGCCGGCCCGAAGCATCACTGGTTGCCGGCTCTCTTTTCCTGCCCAGAAAGGTGGGCGGGCCCCTGCTGAGGGAACACACCAGGGAGGCTCTTGCCATCGTCCTCATCAACCATGGGCTCAGCGCCCGTTGCTGTCCAATGCCCGTCTCACTAGCGCCTTCCATCTTTCCCTCTCGAGCGTGGAGCGCCCTGCTTGCTGTAGACGAGCTCCGTGCCAAGCTGATCCATCGGCTCCCTGTTCTCTCTGGGCTCTGCCTCTCCTATTCGAACCCACCGTTATGCCCAATACCGGGCTCTCCATTTTTCAAGTCGTCCTTCCTCTGGCAAATAAGCCCGGAGACCTGGAACTTCCACTGGGGGAACCTTCTGGAGCAGATTCCCTTTGGGCTGAATCTTCCCATACAATTCCTCCTTGGTGACCTTCTGCGCCCAGCCTATTCTCAGCATCCTGCTCCAACAACTCCTCTCCAACGCCACGAACCTTCTCGCTGAAACTTGCCTTTTCACCCACCTCTCCCAGACGGACAACATGCTGCTGAGCGCTCCGCTTTCTGCCTTTCGCTTTGCCAGATCTGATCCGTCGCCTTCAAACTCGCTCTTGCTTTCACGCTCCTAGGCGCTAGTTTCTTCTTCCAGTCCACATCATACGTTCCGCCCCTAGCCGGATGCGTGAACTTCTCTACGTTGTCTCCTTCGAGCCCCTCGCCGCTGATCTTCCTCCCTATTTCCTTATCGCCAATTACCAAGCGATGGTCAGAATGGGCCCGTGCCCTTTCCCTTCCCCGCTTAGCGCCTGCACCCTTCTCCCTAGCTTCTCTTCATCTTCTTCCACGATGACTACCTCACCCGCCGACCGCAACTTGGTGTTTTTCTTGACCTGCACAGATAGCCCTTCTCCCTCTTCCTTGATCTTGTCCATCGCTCTCTCGAGGGGGCGTGATGAACTCGCACGGCGCTAGGGGAGCGCCTTCTCTCGTACCTCTCCTCCTTCTAAACCAACTTCCCATCTCTGCGCGCATGCTCGCCGCTGCCGCCTCACCCTCCTCCGTATCCTCCAGCAACCGTATCAGTCTGCCGTCCACTCCGGACGACCCCAACACCTGACGAGTGACTTTCTCATCTCTCCTGTCAAACGCCTTCCGAGAAGGGACGAGGCGACTGTCGACGTGCCGGTCCTTTCGTCCAGCTCTCTGCGCTCTCAGGCTCGCTTGCCATATCGGCTGTCTGCTCCTTCTATCTTTCCCGAGTCCCGCTTGCTCGTCCGCCAGCAGTTCCTCGCGCTGCGCTCTCCATCTCGCCTTCGGTATCCTTGTCAGCCCCTCGGGTACATGGCCGGTTAGGGCACTCGTCGTCTTGTTCTTGCAGTCGGATGCGCTTGCTTTCTTGTGTCTTGTCACTGGCTCTTGGGGTGCTAGGCAGCTCTGCTTGGCCCTGAGGGGCACGGGATGTGGCGCCCCCTTCACTCTGCCCTTGGCCCGCCTGGCTGTGCGCTGGCTCAGCCGGGAGGGGACTCAGGCTTGGGCGGCATGGCCGCGCTTCCCTGGCAAGGCATGAGACAGGGATGACGTTCTTCGATTGTCACAGGGAGAGACACATCGTTGCCGCAACTCCTCTGTCTGCACCAAATCTTGGACCAAGTGGCTGAAGGAAGCGGGAGAGGAAAGAGCCTGACGATTTGCTGACTTTCTTGCCACTCCTTCCAGGCACGTCTCATTTTTGGAGCTGAAGTTCTGAGTTTTGGCTGCGGACAAGCGCTTCAAAGGTTTGCTTCCGGCCGACTTGGCAGGGCTTGGCTGACTTTTTCTTTGCACAAGCCTGCTGCTCAAGCGACTGGCAAAGGCCTCCAGAGGTGCCAGTCCCCTTCTGAGGAATTTTGCTGGGAACGTTGAGATGAGCATGTAAACAATGGCTGCTCGCTCCGAAGGACTGTGTCATGCGTGGAGAAACTCCTTCGTGGAACCTCCTTTCACACAAGGAAAACGAGGCAGTTCCCTCCACACGAGCTCGAGAGCTGGAGGAAGGCCCTGTCTGGGCTTCCACATTGCTCTTCATTCCAGCTCCTGTCTCGTGGAAGCTCTGTGCTCTCAACTGAGCCCAAAAGATCTTCGGAGCCACGCTAAATGAGGAGGAGGAGGAGGAGGAGGAGGAGGAGGTCAGAGACCTGTTTAGCAAGCGGGCTGTTTACTCTGTCTGTTCTACAAGCCTGCACCAAAATCCTTGCAATTGGGGTCTCTCATTTGTTGGCTGGAAGCGTTTGACTGTCGACCTTTTCTCCCGCTCTTTTATCTGAAGAACGCTGTGCAGTTTAGATGGTGAAGGACTGGCCCAGCATGCTCTTCTGGGGAAGAGGCCAGAAGGGAAGGCTGGTGGTGGTGGCGGCGGCAAAAGGAGGAGGGTTGCAGTAAGACAGGGGCAGACAGCATCAGGCACCTAACCGCGCCGCCTCCGGGTGGGCTCGAACCACCATCCTTTCGGTTAACAGCCGAACGCGCTGACCCATTGCGCCACAGAGACACCTGCGGGCAGCTTGCGCCACCTCCGAGCACAGTGCTCGCCTTGCCGTCAGGCAATCGGTGCAGGAGAAGCACCAGGCTGCCCGCTGGGCCCCAGCCCCTGCGCTGAGCAGAGTGGCGCAGCGGGAGCGTGCTGGGCCCATAACCCAGAGGTCGATGGATTGAAACCATTCTCTGCTAGCCCTGCCTCTCGTGGCCTTTTGATTCAGGCTGAAGCCCACAGGCGGCCAAGACTCTTGCCCCAGCGCTGGGCACTGCAGGCGAGCAAACAGGACGCGGGAGTGACCCTCCTTCGTCTGCGTGAGCCACAAGAGGCTTTGAAGCCAGGTGGTCTCCTGCCAGAGGCTACTTTTGCTCAATGCCCTTGCCTCCTGAGGACTTGTGGGGTGTGCCCATTCTTCCATAGCAGCCCCTAGAATGGAGGCGGAGGGAGCACACGGCTCTCAGCCTCAGCGTGGTGCGCAAGGAACGTGCATCTCTCTCGACGTGTCCTTGCTTTACGTGCGTGTCGCTTGCCTAAGAAAGGTGGGAAGAAAGAGGAGGTTGACGGAAACCAGTGGACTCTGGCCATCCTGCGCATGGGCAATTGGAAAGAGAAGGTCTGATGGGACGCGCGTGGAAGCCCAGGGGGCGGCCTGTGACCGGCGGGACACAGCTTGTCAAGCACTGCCCGAGGCCCTGAAGTGGTGTGGCTGCTTGCCCACAAGTCAAGCGCACCCGTGAGAGATGAAGGCCTCCCGTCTCCCTCTCCGTCTCCGTCGCCGTCTCCGTCTCCGTCTCCTCAAGCGTCGTGAAGCAAGAGAGCTTCCTCATCCCCTTTTCCCACGCAGAAGGGGGAGCGGCTGCACAGGGAGTGCACCAAGGAGGGAGGCTCTGGGAGCTCGAGGCCAGAAAGGGGAAGCACAGGCCCTCTTTCTGCCCATTTTCCATCAGGGCTCCTTTGGCATGCCAAGGGCACGCCACCATCGGCTCGATTGGTGGGCTCTTTCGCCCCGCCTGTCCAATGCCATTCATTTGCGTGCCATTGGTCCTGACACGTGCCCGTGATGGCCTGCTGGAAAGTCAAGGGCTGATGTGCGAGAGGTCGCAGCCTCCTGGCTCCCTGGCCGGCCCGAAGCATCACTGGTTGCCGGCTCTCTTTTCCTGCCCAGAAAGGTGGGCGGGCCCCTGCTGAGGGAACACACCAGGGAGGCTCTTGCCATCGTCCTCATCAACCATGGGCTCAGCGCCCGTTGGTGTCCAATGCCCGTCTCACTAGCGCCTTCCATCTTTCCCTCTCGAGCGTGGAGCGCCCTGCTTGCTGTAGACGAGCTCCGTGCCAAGCTGATCCATCGGCTCCCTGTTCTCTCTGGGCTCTGCCTCTCCTATTCGAACCCACCGTTATGCCCAATACCGGGCTCTCCATTTTTCAAGTCGTCCTTCCTCTGGCAAATAAGCCCGGAGACCTGGAACTTCCACTGGGGGAACCTTCTGGAGCAGATTCCCTTTGGGCTGAATCTTCCCATACAATTCCTCCTTGGTGACCTTCTGCGCCCAGCCTATTCTCAGCATCCTGCTCCAACAACTCCTCTCCAACGCCACGAACCTTCTCGCTGAAACTTGCCTTTTCACCCACCTCTCCCAGACGGACAACATGCTGCTGAGCGCTCCGCTTTCTGCCTTTCGCTTTGCCAGATCTGATCCGTCGCCTTCAAACTCGCTCTTGCTTTCACGCTCCTAGGCGCTAGTTTCTTCTTCCAGTCCACATCATACGTTCCGCCCCTAGCCGGATGCGTGAACTTCTCTACGTTGTCTCCTTCGAGCCCCTCGCCGCTGATCTTCCTCCCTATTTCCTTATCGCCAATTACCAAGCGATGGTCAGAATGGGCCCGTGCCCTTTCCCTTCCCCGCTTAGCGCCTGCACCCTTCTCCCTAGCTTCTCTTCATCTTCTTCCACGATGACTACCTCACCCGCCGACCGCAACTTGGTGTTTTTCTTGACCTGCACAGATAGCCCTTCTCCCTCTTCCTTGATCTTGTCCATCGCTCTCTCGAGGGGGCGTGATGAACTCGCACGGCGCTAGGGGAGCGCCTTCTCTCGTACCTCTCCTCCTTCTAAACCAACTTCCCATCTCTGCGCGCATGCTCGCCGCTGCCGCCTCACCCTCCTCCGTATCCTCCAGCAACCGTATCAGTCTGCCGTCCACTCCGGACGACCCCAACACCTGACGAGTGACTTTCTCATCTCTCCTGTCAAACGCCTTCCGAGAAGGGACGAGGCGACTGTCGACGTGCCGGTCCTTTCGTCCAGCTCTCTGCGCTCTCAGGCTCGCTTGCCATATCGGCTGTCTGCTCCTTCTATCTTTCCCGAGTCCCGCTTGCTCGTCCGCCAGCAGTTCCTCGCGCTGCGCTCTCCATCTCGCCTTCGGTATCCTTGTCAGCCCCTCGGGTACATGGCCGGTTAGGGCACTCGTCGTCTTGTTCTTGCAGTCAGATGCGCTTGCTTTCTTGTGTCTTGTCACTGGCTCTTGGGGTGCTAGGCAGCTCTGCTTGGCCCTGAGGGGCACGGGATGTGGCGCCCCCTTCACTCTGCCCTTGGCCCGCCTGGCTGTGCGCTGGCTCAGCTGGGAGGGGACTCAGGCTTGGGCGGCATGGCCGCGCTTCCCTGGCAAGGCATGAGACAGGGATGACGTTCTTCGATTGTCACAGGGAGAGACACATCGTTGCCGCAACTCCTCTGTCTGCACCAAATCTTGGACCAAGTGGCTGAAGGAAGCGGGAGAGGAAAGAGCCTGACGATTTGCTGACTTTTTTGCCACTCCTTCCAGGCACGTCTCATTTTTGGAGCTGAAGTTCTGAGTTTTGGCTGCGGACAAGCGCTTCAAAGGTTTGCTTCCGGCCGACTTGGCAGGGCTTGGCTGACTTTTTCTTTGCACAAGCCTGCTGCTCAAGCGACTGGCAAAGGCCTCCAGAGGTGCCAGTCCCCTTCTGAGGAATTTTGCTGGGAACGTTGAGATGAGCATGTAAACAATGGCTGCTCGCTCCGAAGGACTGTGTCATGCGTGGAGAAACTCCTTCGTGGAACCTCCTTTCACACAAGGAAAACGAGGCAGTTCCCTCCACACGAGCTCGAGAGCTGGAGGAAGGCCCTGTCTGGGCTTCCACATTGCTCTTCATTCCAGCTCCTGTCTCGTGGAAGCTCTGTGCTCTCAACTGAGCCCAAAAGATCTTCGGAGCCACGCTAAATGAGGAGGAGGAGGAGGAGGAGGAGGAGGAGGTCAGAGACCTGTTTAGCAAGCGGGCTGTTTACTCTGTCTGTTCTACAAGCCTGCACCAAAATCCTTGCAATTGGGGTCTCTCATTTGTTGGCTGGAAGCGTTTGACTGTCGACCTTTTCTCCCGCTCTTTTATCTGAAGAACGCTGTGCAGTTTAGATGGTGAAGGACTGGCCCAGCATGCTCTTCTGGGGAAGAGGCCAGAAGGGAAGGCTGGTGGTGGTGGTGGCGGCAAAAGGAGGGGGGTTGCAGTAAGACAGGGGCAGACAGCATCAGGCACCTAACCGCGCCGCCTCCGGGTGGGCTCGAACCACCATCCTTTCGGTTAACAGCCGAACGCGCTGACCCATTGCGCCACAGAGACACCTGCGGGCAGCTTGCGCCACCTCCGAGCACAGTGCTTGCCTTGCCGTCAGGCAATCGGTGCAGGAGAAGCACCAGGTTGCCCGCTGGGCCCGAGCCCCTGCGCTGAGCAGAGTGGCGCAGCGGGAGCGTGCTGGGCCCATAACCCAGAGGTCGATGGATCGAAACCATTCTCTGCTACCCCTGCCTCTCGTGGCCTTTTGATTCAGGCTGAAGCCCACAGGCGGCCAAGACTCTTGCCCCAGCGCTGGGCACTGCAGGCGAGCAAACAGGACGCGGGAGTGACCCTCCTTCGTCTGCGTGAGCCACAAGAGGCTTTGAAGCCAGGTGGTCTCCTGCCAGAGGCTACTTTTGCTCAATGCCCTTGCCTCCTGAGGACTTGTGGGGTGTGCCCATTCTTCCATAGCAGCCCCTAGAATGGAGGCGGAGGGAGCACACGGCTCTCAGCCTCAGCGTGGTGCGCAAGGAACGTGCATCTCTCTCGACGTGTCCTTGCTTTACGTGCGTGTCGCTTGCCTAAGAAAGGTGGGAAGAAAGAGGAGGTTGACGGAAACCAGTGGACTCTGGCCATCCTGCGCATGGGCAATTGGAAAGAGAAGGTCTGATGGGACGCGCGTGGAAGCCCAGGGGGCGGCCTGTGACCGGCGGGACACAGCTTGTCAAGCACTGCCCGAGGCCCTGAAGTGGTGTGGCTGCTTGCCCACAAGTCAAGCGCACCCGTGAGAGATGAAGGCCTCCCGTCTCCCTCTCCGTCTCCGTCGCCGTCTCCGTCTCCGTCTCCGTCTCCGTCTCCTCAAGCGTCGTGAAGCAAGAGAGCTTCCTCATCCCCTTTTCCCACGCAGAAGGGGGAGCGGCTGCACAGGGAGTGCACCAAGGAGGGAGGCTCTGGGAGCTCGAGGCCAGAAAGGGGAAGCACAGGCCCTCTTTCTGCCCATTTTCCATCAGGGCTCCTTTGGCATGCCAAGGGCACGCCACCATCGGCTCGATTGGTGGGCTCTTTCGCCCCGCCTGTCCAATGCCATTCATTTGCGTGCCATTGGTCCTGACACGTGCCCGTGATGGCCTGCTGGAAAGTCAAGGGCTGATGTGCGAGAGGTCGCAGCCTCCTGGCTCCCTGGCCGGCCCGAAGCATCACTGGTTGCCGGCTCTCTTTTCCTGCCCAGAAAGGTGGGCGGGCCCCTGCTGAGGGAACACACCAGGGAGGCTCTTGCCATCGTCCTCATCAACCATGGGCTCAGCGCCCGTTGGTGTCCAATGCCCGTCTCACTAGCGCCTTCCATCTTTCCCTCTCGAGCGTGGAGCGCCCTGCTTGCTGTAGACGAGCTCCGTGCCAAGCTGATCCATCGGCTCCCTGTTCTCTCTGGGCTCTGCCTCTCCTATTCGAACCCACCGTTATGCCCAATACCGGGCTCTCCATTTTTCAAGTCGTCCTTCCTCTGGCAAATAAGCCCGGAGACCTGGAACTTCCACTGGGGGAACCTTCTGGAGCAGATTCCCTTTGGGCTGAATCTTCCCATACAATTCCTCCTTGGTGACCTTCTGCGCCCAGCCTATTCTCAGCATCCTGCTCCAACAACTCCTCTCCAACGCCACGAACCTTCTCGCTGAAACTTGCCTTTTCACCCACCTCTCCCAGACGGACAACATGCTGCTGAGCGCTCCGCTTTCTGCCTTTCGCTTTGCCAGATCTGATCCGTCGCCTTCAAACTCGCTCTTGCTTTCACGCTCCTAGGCGCTAGTTTCTTCTTCCAGTCCACATCATACGTTACGCCCCTAGCCGGATGCGTGAACTTCTCTACGTTGTCTCCTTCGAGCCCCTCGCCGCTGATCTTCCTCCCTATTTCCTTATCGCCAATTACCAAGCGATGGTCAGAATGGGCCCGTGCCCTTTCCCTTCCCCGCTTAGCGCCTGCACCCTTCTCCCTAGCTTCTCTTCATCTTCTTCCACGATGACTACCTCACCCGCCGACCGCAACTTGGTGTTTTTCTTGACCTGCACAGATAGCCCTTCTCCCTCTTCCTTGATCTTGTCCATCGCTCTCTCGAGGGGGCGTGATGAACTCGCCCGGCGCTAGGGGAGCGCCTTCTCTCGTACCTCTCCTCCTTCTAAACCAACTTCCCATCTCTGCGCGCATGCTCGCCGCTGCCGCCTCACCCTCCTCCGTATCCTCCAGCAACCGTATCAGTCTGCCGTCCACTCCGGACGACCCCAACACCTGACGAGTGACTTTCTCATCTCTCCTGTCAAACGCCTTCCGAGAAGGGACGAGGCGACTGTCGACGTGCCGGTCCTTTCGTTCAGCTCTCTGCGCTCTCAGGCTCGCTTGCCATATCGGCTGTCTGCTCCTTCTATCTTTCCCGAGTCCCGCTTGCTCGTCCGCCAGCAGTTCCTCGCGCTGCGCTCTCCATCTCGCCTTCGGTATCCTTGTCAGCCCCTCGGGTACATGGCCGGTTAGGGCACTCGTCGTCTTGTTCTTGCAGTCGGATGCGCTTGCTTTCTTGTGTCTTGTCACTGGCTCTTGGGGTGCTAGGCAGCTCTGCTTGGCCCTGAGGGGCACGGGATGTGGCGCCCCCTTCACTCTGCCCTTGGCCCGCCTGGCTGTGCGCTGGCTCAGCCGGGAGGGGACTCAGGCTTGGGCGGCATGGCCGCGCTTCCCTGGCAAGGCATGAGACAGGGATGACGTTCTTCGATTGTCACAGGGAGAGACACATCGTTGCCGCAACTCCTCTGTCTGCACCAAATCTTGGACCAAGTGGCTGAAGGAAGCGGGAGAGGAAAGAGCCTGACGATTTGCTGACTTTCTTGCCACTCCTTCCAGGCACGTCTCATTTTTGGAGCTGAAGTTCTGAGTTTTGGCTGCGGACAAGCGCTTCAAAGGTTTGCTTCCGGCCGACTTGGCAGGGCTTGGCTGACTTTTTCTTTGCACAAGCCTGCTGCTCAAGCGACTGGCAAAGGCCTCCAGAGGTGCCAGTCCCCTTCTGAGGAATTTTGCTGGGAACGTTGAGATGAGCATGTAAACAATGGCTGCTCGCTCCGAAGGACTGTGTCATGCGTGGAGAAACTCCTTCGTGGAACCTCCTTTCACACAAGGAAAACGAGGCAGTTCCCTCCACACGAGCTCGAGAGCTGGAGGAAGGCCCTGTCTGGGCTTCCACATTGCTCTTCATTCCAGCTCCTGTCTCGTGGAAGCTCTGTGCTCTCAACTGAGCCCAAAAGATCTTCGGAGCCACGCTAAATGAGGAGGAGGAGGAGGAGGAGGAGGTCAGAGACCTGTTTAGCAAGCGGGCTGTTTACTCTGTCTGTTCTACAAGCCTGCACCAAAATCCTTGCAATTGGGGTCTCTCATTTGTTGGCTGGAAGCGTTTGACTGTCGACCTTTTCTCCCGCTCTTTTATCTGAAGAACGCTGTGCAGTTTAGATGGTGAAGGACTGGCCCAGCATGCTCTTCTGGGGAAAAGGCCAGAAGGGAAGGCTGGTGGTGGTGGCGGCGGCAAAAGGAGGGGGGTTGCAGTAAGACAGGGGCAGACAGCATCAGGCACCTAACCGCGCCGCCTCCGGGTGGGCTTGAACCACCATCCTTTCGGTTAACAGCCGAACGCGCTGACCCATTGCGCCACAGAGACACCTGCGAGCAGCTTGCGCCATCTCTGAGCACAGTGCTCGCCTTGCCGTCAGGCAATCGGTGCAGGAGAAGCACCAGGCTGCCCGCTGGGCCCCAGCCCCTGTGCTGAGCAGAGTGGCGCAGCGGGAGCGTGCTGGGCCCATAACCCAGAGGTCGATGGATCGAAACCATTCTCTGCTAGCCCTGCCTCTCGTGGCCTTTTGATTCAGGCTGAAGCCCACAGGCGGCGAAGACTCTTGCCCCAGCGCTGGGCACTGCAGGCGAGCAAACAGGACGCGGGAGTGACCCTCCTTCGTCTGCGTGAGCCACAAGAGGCTTTGAAGCCAGGTGGTCTCCTGCCAGAGGCTACTTTTGCTCAATGCCCTTGCCTCCTGAGGACTTGTGGGGTGTGCCCATTCTTCCATAGCAGCCCCTAGAATGGAGGCGGAGGGAGCACACGGCTCTCAGCCTCAGCGTGGTGCGCAAGGAACGTGCATCTCTCTCGACGTGTCCTTGCTTTACGTGCGTGTCGCTTGCCTAAGAAAGGTGGGAAGAAAGAGGAGGTTGACGGAAACCAGTGGACTCTGGCCATCCTGCGCATGGGCAATTGGAAAGAGAAGGTCTGATGGGACGCGCGTGGAAGCCCAGGGGGCGGCCTGTGACCGGCGGGACACAGCTTGTCAAGCACTGCCCGAGGCCCTGAAGTGGTGTGGCTGCTTGCCCACAAGTCAAGCGCACCCGTGAGAGATGAAGGCCTCCCGTCTCCCTCTCCGTCTCCGTCGCCGTCTCCGTCTCCGTCTCCTCAAGCGTCGTGAAGCAAGAGAGCTTCCTCATCCCCTTTTCCCACGCAGAAGGGGGAGCGGCTGCACAGGGAGTGCACCAAGGAGGGAGGCTCTGGGAGCTCGAGGCCAGAAAGGGGAAGCACAGGCCCTCTTTCTGCCCATTTTCCATCAGGGCTCCTTTGGCATGCCAAGGGCACGCCACCATCGGCTCGATTGGTGGGCTCTTTCGCCCCGCCTGTCCAATGCCATTCATTTGCGTGCCATTGGTCCTGACACGTGCCCGTGATGGCCTGCTGGAAAGTCAAGGGCTGATGTGCGAGAGGTCGCAGCCTCCTGGCTCCCTGGCCGGCCCGAAGCATCACTGGTTGCCGGCTCTCTTTTCCTGCCCAGAAAGGTGGGCGGGCCCCTGCTGAGGGAACACACCAGGGAGGCTCTTGCCATCGTCCTCATCAACCATGGGCTCAGCGCCCGTTGGTGTCCAATGCCCGTCTCACTAGCGCCTTCCATCTTTCCCTCTCGAGCGTGGAGCGCCCTGCTTGCTGTAGACGAGCTCCGTGCCAAGCTGATCCATCGGCTCCCTGTTCTCTCTGGGCTCTGCCTCTCCTATTCGAACCCACCGTTATGCCCAATACCGGGCTCTCCATTTTTCAAGTCGTCCTTCCTCTGGCAAATAAGCCCGGAGACCTGGAACTTCCACTGGGGGAACCTTCTGGAGCAGATTCCCTTTGGGCTGAATCTTCCCATACAATTCCTCCTTGGTGACCTTCTGCGCCCAGCCTATTCTCAGCATCCTGCTCCAACAACTCCTCTCCAACGCCACGAACCTTCTCGCTGAAACTTGCCTTTTCACCCACCTCTCCCAGACGGACAACATGCTGCTGAGCGCTCCGCTTTCTGCCTTTCGCTTTGCCAGATCTGATCCGTCGCCTTCAAACTCGCTCTTGCTTTCACGCTCCTAGGCGCTAGTTTCTTCTTCCAGTCCACATCATACGTTACGCCCCTAGCCGGATGCGTGAACTTCTCTACGTTGTCTCCTTCGAGCCCCTCGCCGCTGATCTTCCTCCCTATTTCCTTATCGCCAATTACCAAGCGATGGTCAGAATGGGCCCGTGCCCTTTCCCTTCCCCGCTTAGCGCCTGCACCCTTCTCCCTAGCTTCTCTTCATCTTCTTCCACGATGACTACCTCACCCGCCGACCGCAACTTGGTGTTTTTCTTGACCTGCACAGATAGCCCTTCTCCCTCTTCCTTGATCTTGTCCATCGCTCTCTCGAGGGGGCGTGATGAACTCGCACGGCGCTAGGGGAGCGCCTTCTCTCGTACCTCTCCTCCTTCTAAACCAACTTCCCATCTCTGCGCGCATGCTCGCCGCTGCCGCCTCACCCTCCTCCGTATCCTCCAGCAACCGTATCAGTCTGCCGTCCACTCCGGACGACCCCAACACCTGACGAGTGACTTTCTCATCTCTCCTGTCAAACGCCTTCCGAGAAGGGACGAGGCGACTGTCGACGTGCCGGTCCTTTCGTTCAGCTCTCTGCGCTCTCAGGCTCGCTTGCCATATCGGCTGTCTGCTCCTTCTATCTTTCCCGAGTCCCGCTTGCTCGTCCGCCAGCAGTTCCTCGCGCTGCGCTCTCCATCTCGCCTTCGGTATCCTTGTCAGCCCCTCGGGTACATGGCCGGTTAGGGCACTCGTCGTCTTGTTCTTGCAGTCGGATGCGCTTGCTTTCTTGTGTCTTGTCACTGGCTCTTGGGGTGCTAGGCAGCTCTGCTTGGCCCTGAGGGGCACGGGATGTGGCGCCCCCTTCACTCTGCCCTTGGCCCGCCTGGCTGTGCGCTGGCTCAGCCGGGAGGGGACTCAGGCTTGGGCGGCATGGCCGCGCTTCCCTGGCAAGGCATGAGACAGGGATGACGTTCTTCGATTGTCACAGGGAGAGACACATCGTTGCCGCAACTCCTCTGTCTGCACCAAATCTTGGACCAAGTGGCTGAAGGAAGCGGGAGAGGAAAGAGCCTGACGATTTGCTGACTTTCTTGCCACTCCTTCCAGGCACGTCTCATTTTTGGAGCTGAAGTTCTGAGTTTTGGCTGCGGACAAGCGCTTCAAAGGTTTGCTTCCGGCCGACTTGGCAGGGCTTGGCTGACTTTTTCTTTGCACAAGCCTGCTGCTCAAGCGACTGGCAAAGGCCTCCAGAGGTGCCAGTCCCCTTCTGAGGAATTTTGCTGGGAACGTTGAGATGAGCATGTAAACAATGGCTGCTCGCTCCGAAGGACTGTGTCATGCGTGGAGAAACTCCTTCGTGGAACCTCCTTTCACACAAGGAAAACGAGGCAGTTCCCTCCACACGAGCTCGAGAGCTGGAGGAAGGCCCTGTCTGGGCTTCCACATTGCTCTTCATTCCAGCTCCTGTCTCGTGGAAGCTCTGTGCTCTCAACTGAGCCCAAAAGATCTTCGGAGCCACGCTAAATGAGGAGGAGGAGGTCAGAGACCTGTTTAGCAAGCGGGCTGTTTACTCTGTCTGTTCTACAAGCCTGCACCAAAATCCTTGCAATTGGGGTCTCTCATTTGTTGGCTGGAAGCGTTTGACTGTCGACCTTTTCTCCCGCTCTTTTATCTGAAGAACGCTGTGCAGTTTAGATGGTGAAGGACTGGCCCAGCATGCTCTTCTGGGGAAGAGGCCAGAAGGGAAGGCTGGTGGTGGTGGCGGCGGCAAAAGGAGGGGGGTTGCAGTAAGACAGGGGCAGACAGCATCAGGCACCTAACCGCGCCGCCTCCGGGTGGGCTTGAACCACCATCCTTTCGGTTAACAGCCGAACGCGCTGACCCATTGCGCCACAGAGACACCTGCGGGCAGCTTGCGCCACCTCTGAGCACAGTGCTCGCCTTGCCGTCAGGCAATCGGTGCAGGAGAAGCACCAGGCTGCCCGCTGGGCCCCAGCCCCTGTGCTGAGCAGAGTGGCGCAGCGGGAGCGTGCTGGGCCCATAACCCAGAGGTCGATGGATCGAAACCATTCTCTGCTAGCCCTGCCTCTCGTGGCCTTTTGATTCAGGCTGAAGCCCACAGGCGGCCAAGACTCTTGCCCCAGCGCTGGGCACTGCAGGCGAGCAAACAGGACGCGGGAGTGACCCTCCTTCGTCTGCGTGAGCCACAAGAGGCTTTGAAGCCAGGTGGTCTCCTGCCAGAGGCTACTTTTGCTCAATGCCCTTGCCTCCTGAGGACTTGTGGGGTGTGCCCATTCTTCCATAGCAGCCCCTAGAATGGAGGCGGAGGGAGCACACGGCTCTCAGCCTCAGCGTGGTGCGCAAGGAACGTGCATCTCTCTCGACGTGTCCTTGCTTTACGTGCGTGTCGCTTGCCTAAGAAAGGTGGGAAGAAAGAGGAGGTTGACGGAAACCAGTGGACTCTGGCCATCCTGCGCATGGGCAATTGGAAAGAGAAGGTCTGATGGGACGCGCGTGGAAGCCCAGGGGGCGGCCTGTGACCGGCGGGACACAGCTTGTCAAGCACTGCCCGAGGCCCTGAAGTGGTGTGGCTGCTTGCCCACAAGTCAAGCGCACCCGTGAGAGATGAAGGCCTCCCGTCTCCCTCTCCGTCTCCGTCGCCGTCTCCGTCTCCGTCTCCTCAAGCGTCGTGAAGCAAGAGAGCTTCCTCATCCCCTTTTCCCACGCAGAAGGGGGAGCGGCTGCACAGGGAGTGCACCAAGGAGGGAGGCTCTGGGAGCTCGAGGCCAGAAAGGGGAAGCACAGGCCCTCTTTCTGCCCATTTTCCATCAGGGCTCCTTTGGCATGCCAAGGGCACGCCACCATCGGCTCGATTGGTGGGCTCTTTCGCCCCGCCTGTCCAATGCCATTCATTTGCGTGCCATTGGTCCTGACACGTGCCCGTGATGGCCTGCTGGAAAGTCAAGGGCTGATGTGCGAGAGGTCGCAGCCTCCTGGCTCCCTGGCCGGCCCGAAGCATCACTGGTTGCCGGCTCTCTTTTCCTGCCCAGAAAGGTGGGCGGGCCCCTGCTGAGGGAACACACCAGGGAGGCTCTTGCCATCGTCCTCATCAACCATGGGCTCAGCGCCCGTTGGTGTCCAATGCCCGTCTCACTAGCGCCTTCCATCTTTCCCTCTCGAGCGTGGAGCGCCCTGCTTGCTGTAGACGAGCTCCGTGCCAAGCTGATCCATCGGCTCCCTGTTCTCTCTGGGCTCTGCCTCTCCTATTCGAACCCACCGTTATGCCCAATACCGGGCTCTCCATTTTTCAAGTCGTCCTTCCTCTGGCAAATAAGCCCGGAGACCTGGAACTTCCACTGGGGGAACCTTCTGGAGCAGATTCCCTTTGGGCTGAATCTTCCCATACAATTCCTCCTTGGTGACCTTCTGCGCCCAGCCTATTCTCAGCATCCTGCTCCAACAACTCCTCTCCAACGCCACGAACCTTCTCGCTGAAACTTGCCTTTTCACCCACCTCTCCCAGACGGACAACATGCTGCTGAGCGCTCCGCTTTCTGCCTTTCGCTTTGCCAGATCTGATCCGTCGCCTTCAAACTCGCTCTTGCTTTCACGCTCCTAGGCGCTAGTTTCTTCTTCCAGTCCACATCATACGTTACGCCCCTAGCCGGATGCGTGAACTTCTCTACGTTGTCTCCTTCGAGCCCCTCGCCGCTGATCTTCCTCCCTATTTCCTTATCGCCAATTACCAAGCGATGGTCAGAATGGGCCCGTGCCCTTTCCCTTCCCCGCTTAGCGCCTGCACCCTTCTCCCTAGCTTCTCTTCATCTTCTTCCACGATGACTACCTCACCCGCCGACCGCAACTTGGTGTTTTTCTTGACCTGCACAGATAGCCCTTCTCCCTCTTCCTTGATCTTGTCCATCGCTCTCTCGAGGGGGCGTGATGAACTCGCACGGCGCTAGGGGAGCGCCTTCTCTCGTACCTCTCCTCCTTCTAAACCAACTTCCCATCTCTGCGCGCATGCTCGCCGCTGCCGCCTCACCCTCCTCCGTATCCTCCAGCAACCGTATCAGTCTGCCGTCCACTCCGGACGACCCCAACACCTGACGAGTGACTTTCTCATCTCTCCTGTCAAACGCCTTCCGAGAAGGGACGAGGCGACTGTCGACGTGCCGGTCCTTTCGTCCAGCTCTCTGCGCTCTCAGGCTCGCTTGCCATATCGGCTGTCTGCTCCTTCTATCTTTCCCGAGTCCCGCTTGCTCGTCCGCCAGCAGTTCCTCGCGCTGCGCTCTCCATCTCGCCTTCGGTATCCTTGTCAGCCCCTCGGGTACATGGCCGGTTAGGGCACTCGTCGTCTTGTTCTTGCAGTCGGATGCGCTTGCTTTCTTGTGTCTTGTCACTGGCTCTTGGGGTGCTAGGCAGCTCTGCTTGGCCCTGAGGGGCACGGGATGTGGCGCCCCCTTCACTCTGCCCTTGGCCCGCCTGGCTGTGCGCTGGCTCAGCCGGGAGGGGACTCAGGCTTGGGCGGCATGGCCGCGCTTCCCTGGCAAGGCATGAGACAGGGATGACGTTCTTCGATTGTCACAGGGAGAGACACATCGTTGCCGCAACTCCTCTGTCTGCACCAAATCTTGGACCAAGTGGCTGAAGGAAGCGGGAGAGGAAAGAGCCTGACGATTTGCTGACTTTCTTGCCACTCCTTCCAGGCACGTCTCATTTTTGGAGCTGAAGTTCTGAGTTTTGGCTGCGGACAAGCGCTTCAAAGGTTTGCTTCCGGCCGACTTGGCAGGGCTTGGCTGACTTTTTCTTTGCACAAGCCTGCTGCTCAAGCGACTGGCAAAGGCCTCCAGAGGTGCCAGTCCCCTTCTGAGGAATTTTGCTGGGAACGTTGAGATGAGCATGTAAACAATGGCTGCTCGCTCCGAAGGACTGTGTCATGCGTGGAGAAACTCCTTCGTGGAACCTCCTTTCACACAAGGAAAACGAGGCAGTTCCCTCCACACGAGCTCGAGAGCTGGAGGAAGGCCCTGTCTGGGCTTCCACATTGCTCTTCATTCCAGCTCCTGTCTCGTGGAAGCTCTGTGCTCTCAACTGAGCCCAAAAGATCTTCGGAGCCACGCTAAATGAGGAGGAGGAGGAGGAGGAGGAGGAGGAGGTCAGAGACCTGTTTAGCAAGCGGGCTGTTTACTCTGTCTGTTCTACAAGCCTGCACCAAAATCCTTGCAATTGGGGTCTCTCATTTGTTGGCTGGAAGCGTTTGACTGTCGACCTTTTCTCCCGCTCTTTTATCTGAAGAACGCTGTGCAGTTTAGATGGTGAAGGACTGGCCCAGCATGCTCTTCTGGGGAAGAGGCCAGAAGGGAAGGCTGGTGGTGGTGGCGGCGGCAAAAGGAGGGGGGTTGCAGTAAGACAGGGGCAGACAGCATCAGGCACCTAACCGCGCCGCCTCCGGGTGGGCTCGAACCACCATCCTTTCGGTTAACAGCCGAACGCGCTGACCCATTGCGCCACAGAGACACCTGCGGGCAGCTTGCGCCACCTCCGAGCACAGTGCTCGCCTTGCCGTCAGGCAATCGGTGCAGGAGAAGCACCAGGCTGCCCGCTGGGCCCCAGCCCCTGCGCTGAGCAGAGTGGCGCAGCGGGAGCGTGCTGGGCCCATAACCCAGAGGTCGATGGATCGAAACCATTCTCTGCTAGCCCTGCCTCTCGTGGCCTTTTGATTCAGGCTGAAGCCCACAGGCGGCCAAGACTCTTGCCCCAGCGCTGGGCACTGCAGGCGAGCAAACAGGACGCGGGAGTGACCCTCCTTCCTCTGCGTGAGCCACAAGAGGCTTTGAAGCCAGGTGGTCTCCTGCCAGAGGCAACTTTTGCTCAATGCCCTTGCCTCCTGAGGACTTGTGGGGTGTGCCCATTCTTCCATAGCAGCCCCTAGAATGGAGGCGGAGGGAGCACACGGCTCTCAGCCTCAGCGTGGTGCGCAAGGAACGTGCATCTCTCTCGACGTGTCCTTGCTTTACGTGCGTGTCGCTTGCCTAAGAAAGGTGGGAAGAAAGAGGAGGTTGACGGAAACCAGTGGACTCTGGCCATCCTGCGCATGGGCAATTGGAAAGAGAAGGTCTGATGGGACGCGCGTGGAAGCCCAGGGGGCGGCCTGTGACCGGCGGGACACAGCTTGTCAAGCACTGCCCGAGGCCCTGAAGTGGTGTGGCTGCTTGCCCACAAGTCAAGCGCACCCGTGAGAGATGAAGGCCTCCCGTCTCCGTCTCCGTCTCCTCAAGCGTCGTGAAGCAAGAGAGCTTCCTCATCCCCTTTTCCCACGCAGAAGGGGGAGCGGCTGCACAGGGAGTGCACCAAGGAGGGAGGCTCTGGGAGCTCGAGGCCAGAAAGGGGAAGCACAGGCCCTCTTTCTGCCCATTTTCCATCAGGGCTCCTTTGGCATGCCAAGGGCACGCCACCATCGGCTCGATTGGTGGGCTCTTTCGCCCCGCCTGTCCAATGCCATTCATTTGCGTGCCATTGGTCCTGACACGTGCCCGTGATGGCCTGCTGGAAAGTCAAGGGCTGATGTGCGAGAGGTCGCAGCCTCCTGGCTCCCTGGCCGGCCCGAAGCATCACTGGTTGCCGGCTCTCTTTTCCTGCCCAGAAAGGTGGGCGGGCCCCTGCTGAGGGAACACACCAGGGAGGCTCTTGCCATCGTCCTCATCAACCATGGGCTCAGCGCCCGTTGGTGTCCAATGCCCGTCTCACTAGCGCCTTCCATCTTTCCCTCTCGAGCGTGGAGCGCCCTGCTTGCTGTAGACGAGCTCCGTGCCAAGCTGATCCATCGGCTCCCTGTTCTCTCTGGGCTCTGCCTCTCCTATTCGAACCCACCGTTATGCCCAATACCGGGCTCTCCATTTTTCAAGTCGTCCTTCCTCTGGCAAATAAGCCCGGAGACCTGGAACTTCCACTGGGGGAACCTTCTGGAGCAGATTCCCTTTGGGCTGAATCTTCCCATACAATTCCTCCTTGGTGACCTTCTGCGCCCAGCCTATTCTCAGCATCCTGCTCCAACAACTCCTCTCCAACGCCACGAACCTTCTCGCTGAAACTTGCCTTTTCACCCACCTCTCCCAGACGGACAACATGCTGCTGAGCGCTCCGCTTTCTGCCTTTCGCTTTGCCAGATCTGATCCGTCGCCTTCAAACTCGCTCTTGCTTTCACGCTCCTAGGCGCTAGTTTCTTCTTCCAGTCCACATCATACGTTACGCCCCTAGCCGGATGCATGAACTTCTCTACGTTGTCTCCTTCGAGCCCCTCGCCGCTGATCTTCCTCCCTATTTCCTTATCGCCAATTACCAAGCGATGGTCAGAATGGGCCCGTGCCCTTTCCCTTCCCCGCTTAGCGCCTGCACCCTTCTCCCTAGCTTCTCTTCATCTTCTTCCACGATGACTACCTCACCCGCCGACCGCAACTTGGTGTTTTTCTTGACCTGCACAGATAGCCCTTCTCCCTCTTCCTTGATCTTGTCCATCGCTCTCTCGAGGGGGCGTGATGAACTCGCACGGCGCTAGGGGAGCGCCTTCTCTCGTACCTCTCCTCCTTCTAAACCAACTTCCCATCTCTGCGCGCATGCTCGCCGCTGCCGCCTCACCCTCCTCCGTATCCTCCAGCAACCGTATCAGTCTGCCGTCCACTCCGGACGACCCCAACACCTGACGAGTGACTTTCTCATCTCTCCTGTCAAACGCCTTCCGAGAAGGGACGAGGCGACTGTCGACGTGCCGGTCCTTTCGTCCAGCTCTCTGCGCTCTCAGGCTCGCTTGCCATATCGGCTGTCTGCTCCTTCTATCTTTCCCGAGTCCCGCTTGCTCGTCCGCCAGCAGTTCCTCGCGCTGCGCTCTCCATCTCGCCTTCGGTATCCTTGTCAGCCCCTCGGGTACATGGCCGGTTAGGGCACTCGTCGTCTTGTTCTTGCAGTCGGATGCGCTTGCTTTCTTGTGTCTTGTCACTGGCTCTTGGGGTGCTAGGCAGCTCTGCTTGGCCCTGAGGGGCACGGGATGTGGCGCCCCCTTCACTCTGCCCTTGGCCCGCCTGGCTGTGCGCTGGCTCAGCCGGGAGGGGACTCAGGCTTGGGCGGCATGGCCGCGCTTCCCTGGCAAGGCATGAGACAGGGATGACGTTCTTCGATTGTCACAGGGAGAGACACATCGTTGCCGCAACTCCTCTGTCTGCACCAAATCTTGGACCAAGTGGCTGAAGGAAGCGGGAGAGGAAAGAGCCTGACGATTTGCTGACTTTCTTGCCACTCCTTCCAGGCACGTCTCATTTTTGGAGCTGAAGTTCTGAGTTTTGGCTGCGGACAAGCGCTTCAAAGGTTTGCTTCTGGCCGACTTGGCAGGGCTTGGCTGACTTTTTCTTTGCACAAGCCTGCTGCTCAAGCGACTGGCAAAGGCCTCCAGAGGTGCCAGTCCCCTTCTGAGGAATTTTGCTGGGAACGTTGAGATGAGCATGTAAACAATGGCTGCTCGCTCCGAAGGACTGTGTCATGCGTGGAGAAACTCCTTCGTGGAACCTCCTTTCACACAAGGAAAACGAGGCAGTTCCCTCCACACGAGCTCGAGAGCTGGAGGAAGGCCCTGTCTGGGCTTCCACATTGCTCTTCATTCCAGCTCCTGTCTCGTGGAAGCTCTGTGCTCTCAACTGAGCCCAAAAGATCTTCGGAGCCACGCTAAATGAGGAGGAGGAGGAGGAGGAGGAGGTCAGAGACCTGTTTAGCAAGCGGGCTGTTTACTCTGTCTGTTCTACAAGCCTGCACCAAAATCCTTGCAATTGGGGTCTCTCATTTGTTGGCTGGAAGCGTTTGACTGTCGACCTTTTCTCCCGCTCTTTTATCTGAAGAACGCTGTGCAGTTTAGATGGTGAAGGACTGGCCCAGCATGCTCTTCTGGGGAAGAGGCCAGAAGGGAAGGCTGGTGGTGGTGGCAAAAGGAGGGGGGTTGCAGTAAGACAGGGGCAGACAGCATCAGGCACGTAACCGCGCCGCCTCCGGGTGGGCTCGAACCACCATCCTTTCGGTTAACAGCCGAACGCGCTGACCCATTGCGCCACAGAGACACCTGCAGGCAGCTTGCGCCACCTCCGAGCACAGTGCTCGCCTTGCCGTCAGGCAATCGGTGCAGGAGAAGCACCAGGCTGCCCGCTGGGCCCGAGCCCATGCGCTGAGCAGAGTGGCGCAGCGGGAGCGTGCTGGGCCCATAACCCAGAGGTCGATGGATCGAAACCATTCTCTGCTAGCCCTGCCTCTCGTGGCCTTTTGATTCAGGCTGAAGCCCACAGGCGGCCAAGACTCTTGCCCCAGCGCTGGGCACTGCAGGCGAGCAAACAGGACGCGGGAGTGACCCTCCTTCGTCTGCGTGAGCCACAAGAGGCTTTGAAGCCAGGTGGTCTCCTGCCAGAGGCTACTTTTGCTCAATGCCCTTGCCTCCTGAGGACTTGTGGGGTGTGCCCATTCTTCCATAGCAGCCCCTAGAATGGAGGCGGAGGGAGCACACGGCTCTCAGCCTCAGCGTGGTGCGCAAGGAACGTGCATCTCTCTCGACGTGTCCTTGCTTTACGTGCGTGTCGCTTGCCTAAGAAAGGTGGGAAGAAAGAGGAGGTTGACGGAAACCAGTGGACTCTGGCCATCCTGCGCATGGGCAATTGGAAAGAGAAGGTCTGATGGGACGCGCGTGGAAGCCCAGGGGGCGGCCTGTGACCGGCGGGACACAGCTTGTCAAGCACTGCCCGAGGCCCTGAAGTGGTGTGGCTGCTTGCCCACAAGTCAAGCGCACCCGTGAGAGATGAAGGCCTCCCGTCTCCCTCTCCGTCTCCGTCGCCGTCTCCGTCTCCGTCTCCGTCTCCTCAAGCGTCGTGAAGCAAGAGAGCTTCCTCATCCCCTTTTCCCACGCAGAAGGGGGAGCGGCTGCACAGGGAGTGCACCAAGGAGGGAGGCTCTGGGAGCTCGAGGCCAGAAAGGGGAAGCACAGGCCCTCTTTCTGCCCATTTTCCATCAGGGCTCCTTTGGCATGCCAAGGGCACGCCACCATCGGCTCGATTGGTGGGCTCTTTCGCCCCGCCTGTCCAATGCCATTCATTTGCGTGCCATTGGTCCTGACACGTGCCCGTGATGGCCTGCTGGAAAGTCAAGGGCTGATGTGCGAGAGGTCGCAGCCTCCTGGCTCCCTGGCCGGCCCGAAGCATCACTGGTTGCCGGCTCTCTTTTCCTGCCCAGAAAGGTGGGCGGGCCCCTGCTGAGGGAACACACCAGGGAGGCTCTTGCCATCGTCCTCATCAACCATGGGCTCAGCGCCCGTTGGTGTCCAATGCCCGTCTCACTAGCGCCTTCCATCTTTCCCTCTCGAGCGTGGAGCGCCCTGCTTGCTGTAGACGAGCTCCGTGCCAAGCTGATCCATCGGCTCCCTGTTCTCTCTGGGCTCTGCCTCTCCTATTCGAACCCACCGTTATGCCCAATACCGGGCTCTCCATTTTTCAAGTCGTCCTTCCTCTGGCAAATAAGCCCGGAGACCTGGAACTTCCACTGGGGGAACCTTCTGGAGCAGATTCCCTTTGGGCTGAATCTTCCCATACAATTCCTCCTTGGTGACCTTCTGCGCCCAGCCTATTCTCAGCATCCTGCTCCAACAACTCCTCTCCAACGCCACGAACCTTCTCGCTGAAACTTGCCTTTTCACCCACCTCTCCCAGACGGACAACATGCTGCTGAGCGCTCCGCTTTCTGCCTTTCGCTTTGCCAGATCTGATCCGTCGCCTTCAAACTCGCTCTTGCTTTCACGCTCCTAGGCGCTAGTTTCTTCTTCCAGTCCACATCATACGTTACGCCCCTAGCCGGATGCGTGAACTTCTCTACGTTGTCTCCTTCGAGCCCCTCGCCGCTGATCTTCCTCCCTATTTCCTTATCGCCAATTACCAAGCGATGGTCAGAATGGGCCCGTGCCCTTTCCCTTCCCCGCTTAGCGCCTGCACCCTTCTCCCTAGCTTCTCTTCATCTTCTTCCACGATGACTACCTCACCCGCCGACCGCAACTTGGTGTTTTTCTTGACCTGCACAGATAGCCCTTCTCCCTCTTCCTTGATCTTGTCCATCGCTCTCTCGAGGGGGCGTGATGAACTCGCACGGCGCTAGGGGAGCGCCTTCTCTCGTACCTCTCCTCCTTCTAAACCAACTTCCCATCTCTGCGCGCATGCTCGCCGCTGCCGCCTCACCCTCCTCCGTATCCTCCAGCAACCGTATCAGTCTGCCGTCCACTCCGGACGACCCCAACACCTGACGAGTGACTTTCTCATCTCTCCTGTCAAACGCCTTCCGAGAAGGGACGAGGCGACTGTCGACGTGCCGGTCCTTTCGTCCAGCTCTCTGCGCTCTCAGGCTCGCTTGCCATATCGGCTGTCTGCTCCTTCTATCTTTCCCGAGTCCCGCTTGCTCGTCCGCCAGCAGTTCCTCGCGCTGCGCTCTCCATCTCGCCTTCGGTATCCTTGTCAGCCCCTCGGGTACATGGCCGGTTAGGGCACTCGTCGTCTTGTTCTTGCAGTCGGATGCGCTTGCTTTCTTGTGTCTTGTCACTGGCTCTTGGGGTGCTAGGCAGCTCTGCTTGGCCCTGAGGGGCACGGGATGTGGCGCCCCCTTCACTCTGCCCTTGGCCCGCCTGGCTGTGCGCTGGCTCAGCCGGGAGGGGACTCAGGCTTGGGCGGCATGGCCGCGCTTCCCTGGCAAGGCATGAGACAGGGATGACGTTCTTCGATTGTCACAGGGAGAGACACATCGTTGCCGCAACTCCTCTGTCTGCACCAAATCTTGGACCAAGTGGCTGAAGGAAGCGGGAGAGGAAAGAGCCTGACGATTTGCTGACTTTCTTGCCACTCCTTCCAGGCACGTCTCATTTTTGGAGCTGAAGTTCTGAGTTTTGGCTGCGGACAAGCGCTTCAAAGGTTTGCTTCCGGCCGACTTGGCAGGGCTTGGCTGACTTTTTCTTTGCACAAGCCTGCTGCTCAAGCGACTGGCAAAGGCCTCCAGAGGTGCCAGTCCCCTTCTGAGGAATTTTGCTGGGAACGTTGAGATGAGCATGTAAACAATGGCTGCTCGCTCCGAAGGACTGTGTCATGCGTGGAGAAACTCCTTCGTGGAACCTCCTTTCACACAAGGAAAACGAGGCAGTTCCCTCCACACGAGCTCGAGAGCTGGAGGAAGGCCCTGTCTGGGCTTCCACATTGCTCTTCATTCCAGCTCCTGTCTCGTGGAAGCTCTGTGCTCTCAACTGAGCCCAAAAGATCTTCGGAGCCACGCTAAATGAGGAGGAGGAGGTCAGAGACCTGTTTAGCAAGCGGGCTGTTTACTCTGTCTGTTCTACAAGCCTGCACCAAAATCCTTGCAATTGGGGTCTCTCATTTGTTGGCTGGAAGCGTTTGACTGTCGACCTTTTCTCCCGCTCTTTTATCTGAAGAACGCTGTGCAGTTTAGATGGTGAAGGACTGGCCCAGCATGCTCTTCTGGGGAAGAGGCCAGAAGGGAAGGCTGGTGGTGGTGGCGGCGGCAAAAGGAGGGGGGTTGCAGTAAGACAGGGGCAGACAGCATCAGGCACGTAACCGCGCCGCCTCCGGGTGGGCTCGAACCACCATCCTTTCGGTTAACAGCCGAACGCGCTGACCCATTGCGCCACAGAGACACCTGCGGGCAGCTTGCGCCACCTCCGAGCACAGTGCTCGCCTTGCCGTCAGGCAATCGGTGCAGGAGAAGCACCAGGCTGCCCGCTGGGCCCGAGCCCATGCGCTGAGCAGAGTGGCGCAGCGGGAGCGTGCTGGGCCCATAACCCAGAGGTCGATGGATCGAAACCATTCTCTGCTAGCCCTGCCTCTCGTGGCCTTTTGATTCAGGCTGAAGCCCACAGGCGGCCAAGACTCTTGCCCCAGCGCTGGGCACTGCAGGCGAGCAAACAGGACGCGGGAGTGACCCTCCTTCGTCTGCGTGAGCCACAAGAGGCTTTGAAGCCAGGTGGTCTCCTGCCAGAGGCTACTTTTGCTCAATGCCCTTGCCTCCTGAGGACTTGTGGGGTGTGCCCATTCTTCCATAGCAGCCCCTAGAATGGAGGCGGAGGGAGCACACGGCTCTCAGCCTCAGCGTGGTGCGCAAGGAACGTGCATCTCTCTCGACGTGTCCTTGCTTTACGTGCGTGTCGCTTGCCTAAGAAAGGTGGGAAGAAAGAGGAGGTTGACGGAAACCAGTGGACTCTGGCCATCCTGCGCATGGGCAATTGGAAAGAGAAGGTCTGATGGGACGCGCGTGGAAGCCCAGGGGGCGGCCTGTGACCGGCGGGACACAGCTTGTCAAGCACTGCCCGAGGCCCTGAAGTGGTGTGGCTGCTTGCCCACAAGTCAAGCGCACCCGTGAGAGATGAAGGCCTCCCGTCTCCCTCTCCGTCTCCGTCGCCGTCTCCGTCTCCGTCTCCGTCTCCTCAAGCGTCGTGAAGCAAGAGAGCTTCCTCATCCCCTTTTCCCACGCAGAAGGGGGAGCGGCTGCACAGGGAGTGCACCAAGGAGGGAGGCTCTGGGAGCTCGAGGCCAGAAAGGGGAAGCACAGGCCCTCTTTCTGCCCATTTTCCATCAGGGCTCCTTTGGCATGCCAAGGGCACGCCACCATCGGCTCGATTGGTGGGCTCTTTCGCCCCGCCTGTCCAATGCCATTCATTTGCGTGCCATTGGTCCTGACACGTGCCCGTGATGGCCTGCTGGAAAGTCAAGGGCTGATGTGCGAGAGGTCGCAGCCTCCTGGCTCCCTGGCCGGCCCGAAGCATCACTGGTTGCCGGCTCTCTTTTCCTGCCCAGAAAGGTGGGCGGGCCCCTGCTGAGGGAACACACCAGGGAGGCTCTTGCCATCGTCCTCATCAACCATGGGCTCAGCGCCCGTTGGTGTCCAATGCCCGTCTCACTAGCGCCTTCCATCTTTCCCTCTCGAGCGTGGAGCGCCCTGCTTGCTGTAGACGAGCTCCGTGCCAAGCTGATCCATCGGCTCCCTGTTCTCTCTGGGCTCTGCCTCTCCTATTCGAACCCACCGTTATGCCCAATACCGGGCTCTCCATTTTTCAAGTCGTCCTTCCTCTGGCAAATAAGCCCGGAGACCTGGAACTTCCACTGGGGGAACCTTCTGGAGCAGATTCCCTTTGGGCTGAATCTTCCCATACAATTCCTCCTTGGTGACCTTCTGCGCCCAGCCTATTCTCAGCATCCTGCTCCAACAACTCCTCTCCAACGCCACGAACCTTCTCGCTGAAACTTGCCTTTTCACCCACCTCTCCCAGACGGACAACATGCTGCTGAGCGCTCCGCTTTCTGCCTTTCGCTTTGCCAGATCTGATCCGTCGCCTTCAAACTCGCTCTTGCTTTCACGCTCCTAGGCGCTAGTTTCTTCTTCCAGTCCACATCATACGTTCCGCCCCTAGCCGGATGCGTGAACTTCTCTACGTTGTCTCCTTCGAGCCCCTCGCCGCTGATCTTCCTCCCTATTTCCTTATCGCCAATTACCAAGCGATGGTCAGAATGGGCCCGTGCCCTTTCCCTTCCCCGCTTAGCGCCTGCACCCTTCTCCCTAGCTTCTCTTCATCTTCTTCCACGATGACTACCTCACCCGCCGACCGCAACTTGGTGTTTTTCTTGACCTGCACAGATAGCCCTTCTCCCTCTTCCTTGATCTTGTCCATCGCTCTCTCGAGGGGGCGTGATGAACTCGCACGGCGCTAGGGGAGCGCCTTCTCTCGTACCTCTCCTCCTTCTAAACCAACTTCCCATCTCTGCGCGCATGCTCGCCGCTGCCGCCTCACCCTCCTCCGTATCCTCCAGCAACCGTATCAGTCTGCCGTCCACTCCGGACGACCCCAACACCTGACGAGTGACTTTCTCATCTCTCCTGTCAAACGCCTTCCGAGAAGGGACGAGGCGACTGTCGACGTGCCGGTCCTTTCGTCCAGCTCTCTGCGCTCTCAGGCTCGCTTGCCATATCGGCTGTCTGCTCCTTCTATCTTTCCCGAGTCCCGCTTGCTCGTCCGCCAGCAGTTCCTCGCGCTGCGCTCTCCATCTCGCCTTCGGTATCCTTGTCAGCCCCTCGGGTACATGGCCGGTTAGGGCACTCGTCGTCTTGTTCTTGCAGTCGGATGCGCTTGCTTTCTTGTGTCTTGTCACTGGCTCTTGGGGTGCTAGGCAGCTCTGCTTGGCCCTGAGGGGCACGGGATGTGGCGCCCCCTTCACTCTGCCCTTGGCCCGCCTGGCTGTGCGCTGGCTCAGCCGGGAGGGGACTCAGGCTTGGGCGGCATGGCCGCGCTTCCCTGGCAAGGCATGAGACAGGGATGACGTTCTTCGATTGTCACAGGGAGAGACACATCGTTGCCGCAACTCCTCTGTCTGCACCAAATCTTGGACCAAGTGGCTGAAGGAAGCGGGAGAGGAAAGAGCCTGACGATTTGCTGACTTTCTTGCCACTCCTTCCAGGCACGTCTCATTTTTGGAGCTGAAGTTCTGAGTTTTGGCTGCGGACAAGCGCTTCAAAGGTTTGCTTCCGGCCGACTTGGCAGGGCTTGGCTGACTTTTTCTTTGCACAAGCCTGCTGCTCAAGCGACTGGCAAAGGCCTCCAGAGGTGCCAGTCCCCTTCTGAGGAATTTTGCTGGGAACGTTGAGATGAGCATGTAAACAATGGCTGCTCGCTCCGAAGGACTGTGTCATGCGTGGAGAAACTCCTTCGTGGAACCTCCTTTCACACAAGGAAAACGAGGCAGTTCCCTCCACACGAGCTCGAGAGCTGGAGGAAGGCCCTGTCTGGGCTTCCACATTGCTCTTCATTCCAGCTCCTGTCTCGTGGAAGCTCTGTGCTCTCAACTGAGCCCAAAAGATCTTCGGAGCCACGCTAAATGAGGAGGAGGAGGAGGAGGAGGAGGTCAGAGACCTGTTTAGCAAGCGGGCTGTTTACTCTGTCTGTTCTACAAGCCTGCACCAAAATCCTTGCAATTGGGGTCTCTCATTTGTTGGCTGGAAGCGTTTGACTGTCGACCTTTTCTCCCGCTCTTTTATCTGAAGAACGCTGTGCAGTTTAGATGGTGAAGGACTGGCCCAGCATGCTCTTCTGGGGAAGAGGCCAGAAGGGAAGGCTGGTGGTGGTGGCGGCGGCAAAAGGAGGGGGGTTGCAGTAAGACAGGGGCAGACAGCATCAGGCACCTAACCGCGCCGCCTCCGGGTGGGCTCGAACCACCATCCTTTCGGTTAACAGCCGAACGCGCTGACCCATTGCGCCACAGAGACACCTGCGGGCAGCTTGCGCCACCTCCGAGCACAGTGCTCGCCTTGCCGTCAGGCAATCGGTGCAGGAGAAGCACCAGGCTGCCCGCTGGGCCCCAGCCCCTGCGCTGAGCAGAGTGGCGCAGCGGGAGCGTGCTGGGCCCATAACCCAGAGGTCGATGGATCGAAACCATTCTCTGCTAGCCCTGCCTCTCGTGGCCTTTTGATTCAGGCTGAAGCCCACAGGCGGCCAAGACTCTTGCCCCAGCGCTGGGCACTGCAGGCGAGCAAACAGGACGCGGGAGTGACCCTCCTTCGTCTGCGTGAGCCACAAGAGGCTTTGAAGCCAGGTGGTCTCCTGCCAGAGGCAACTTTTGCTCAATGCCCTTGCCTCCTGAGGACTTGTGGGGTGTGCCCATTCTTCCATAGCAGCCCCTAGAATGGAGGCGGAGGGAGCACACGGCTCTCAGCCTCAGCGTGGTGCGCAAGGAACGTGCATCTCTCTCGACGTGTCCTTGCTTTACGTGCGTGTCGCTTGCCTAAGAAAGGTGGGAAGAAAGAGGAGGTTGACGGAAACCAGTGGACTCTGGCCATCCTGCGCATGGGCAATTGGAAAGAGAAGGTCTGATGGGACGCGCGTGGAAGCCCAGGGGGCGGCCTGTGACCGGCGGGACACAGCTTGTCAAGCACTGCCCGAGGCCCTGAAGTGGTGTGGCTGCTTGCCCACAAGTCAAGCGCACCCGTGAGAGATGAAGGCCTCCCGTCTCCGTCTCCGTCTCCTCAAGCGTCGTGAAGCAAGAGAGCTTCCTCATCCCCTTTTCCCACGCAGAAGGGGGAGCGGCTGCACAGGGAGTGCACCAAGGAGGGAGGCTCTGGGAGCTCGAGGCCAGAAAGGGGAAGCACAGGCCCTCTTTCTGCCCATTTTCCATCAGGGCTCCTTTGGCATGCCAAGGGCACGCCACCATCGGCTCGATTGGTGGGCTCTTTCGCCCCGCCTGTCCAATGCCATTCATTTGCGTGCCATTGGTCCTGACACGTGCCCGTGATGGCCTGCTGGAAAGTCAAGGGCTGATGTGCGAGAGGTCGCAGCCTCCTGGCTCCCTGGCCGGCCCGAAGCATCACTGGTTGCCGGCTCTCTTTTCCTGCCCAGAAAGGTGGGCGGGCCCCTGCTGAGGGAACACACCAGGGAGGCTCTTGCCATCGTCCTCATCAACCATGGGCTCAGCGCCCGTTGGTGTCCAATGCCCGTCTCACTAGCGCCTTCCATCTTTCCCTCTCGAGCGTGGAGCGCCCTGCTTGCTGTAGACGAGCTCCGTGCCAAGCTGATCCATCGGCTCCCTGTTCTCTCTGGGCTCTGCCTCTCCTATTCGAACCCACCGTTATGCCCAATACCGGGCTCTCCATTTTTCAAGTCGTCCTTCCTCTGGCAAATAAGCCCGGAGACCTGGAACTTCCACTGGGGGAACCTTCTGGAGCAGATTCCCTTTGGGCTGAATCTTCCCATACAATTCCTCCTTGGTGACCTTCTGCGCCCAGCCTATTCTCAGCATCCTGCTCCAACAACTCCTCTCCAACGCCACGAACCTTCTCGCTGAAACTTGCCTTTTCACCCACCTCTCCCAGACGGACAACATGCTGCTGAGCGCTCCGCTTTCTGCCTTTCGCTTTGCCAGATCTGATCCGTCGCCTTCAAACTCGCTCTTGCTTTCACGCTCCTAGGCGCTAGTTTCTTCTTCCAGTCCACATCATACGTTACGCCCCTAGCCGGATGCGTGAACTTCTCTACGTTGTCTCCTTCGAGCCCCTCGCCGCTGATCTTCCTCCCTATTTCCTTATCGCCAATTACCAAGCGATGGTCAGAATGGGCCCGTGCCCTTTCCCTTCCCCGCTTAGCGCCTGCACCCTTCTCCCTAGCTTCTCTTCATCTTCTTCCACGATGACTACCTCACCCGCCGACCGCAACTTGGTGTTTTTCTTGACCTGCACAGATAGCCCTTCTCCCTCTTCCTTGATCTTGTCCATCGCTCTCTCGAGGGGGCGTGATGAACTCGCACGGCGCTAGGGGAGCGCCTTCTCTCGTACCTCTCCTCCTTCTAAACCAACTTCCCATCTCTGCGCGCATGCTCGCCGCTGCCGCCTCACCCTCCTCCGTATCCTCCAGCAACCGTATCAGTCTGCCGTCCACTCCGGACGACCCCAACACCTGACGAGTGACTTTCTCATCTCTCCTGTCAAACGCCTTCCGAGAAGGGACGAGGCGACTGTCGACGTGCCGGTCCTTTCGTCCAGCTCTCTGCGCTCTCAGGCTCGCTTGCCATATCGGCTGTCTGCTCCTTCTATCTTTCCCGAGTCCCGCTTGCTCGTCCGCCAGCAGTTCCTCGCGCTGCGCTCTCCATCTCGCCTTCGGTATCCTTGTCAGCCCCTCGGGTACATGGCCGGTTAGGGCACTCGTCGTCTTGTTCTTGCAGTCGGATGCGCTTGCTTTCTTGTGTCTTGTCACTGGCTCTTGGGGTGCTAGGCAGCTCTGCTTGGCCCTGAGGGGCACGGGATGTGGCGCCCCCTTCACTCTGCCCTTGGCCCGCCTGGCTGTGCGCTGGCTCAGCCGGGAGGGGACTCAGGCTTGGGCGGCATGGCCGCGCTTCCCTGGCAAGGCATGAGACAGGGATGACGTTCTTCGATTGTCACAGGGAGAGACACATCGTTGCCGCAACTCCTCTGTCTGCACCAAATCTTGGACCAAGTGGCTGAAGGAAGCGGGAGAGGAAAGAGCCTGACGATTTGCTGACTTTCTTGCCACTCCTTCCAGGCACGTCTCATTTTTGGAGCTGAAGTTCTGAGTTTTGGCTGCGGACAAGCGCTTCAAAGGTTTGCTTCCGGCCGACTTGGCAGGGCTTGGCTGACTTTTTCTTTGCACAAGCCTGCTGCTCAAGCGACTGGCAAAGGCCTCCAGAGGTGCCAGTCCCCTTCTGAGGAATTTTGCTGGGAACGTTGAGATGAGCATGTAAACAATGGCTGCTCGCTCCGAAGGACTGTGTCATGCGTGGAGAAACTCCTTCGTGGAACCTCCTTTCACACAAGGAAAACGAGGCAGTTCCCTCCACACGAGCTCGAGAGCTGGAGGAAGGCCCTGTCTGGGCTTCCACATTGCTCTTCATTCCAGCTCCTGTCTCGTGGAAGCTCTGTGCTCTCAACTGAGCCCAAAAGATCTTCGGAGCCACGCTAAATGAGGAGGAGGAGGAGGAGGAGGAGGAGGAGGTCAGAGACCTGTTTAGCAAGCGGGCTGTTTACTCTGTCTGTTCTACAAGCCTGCACCAAAATCCTTGCAATTGGGGTCTCTCATTTGTTGGCTGGAAGCGTTTGACTGTCGACCTTTTCTCCCGCTCTTTTATCTGAAGAACGCTGTGCAGTTTAGATGGTGAAGGACTGGCCCAGCATGCTCTTCTGGGGAAGAGGCCAGAAGGGAAGGCTGGTGGTGGTGGCGGCGGCAAAAGGAGGGGGGTTGCAGTAAGACAGGGGCAGACAGCATCAGGCACGTAACCGCGCCGCCTCCGGGTGGGCTCGAACCACCATCCTTTCGGTTAACAGCCGAACGCGCTGACCCATTGCGCCACAGAGACACCTGCAGGCAGCTTGCGCCACCTCCGAGCACAGTGCTCGCCTTGCCGTCAGGCAATCGGTGCAGGAGAAGCACCAGGCTGCCCGCTGGGCCCGAGCCCATGCGCTGAGCAGAGTGGCGCAGCGGGAGCGTGCTGGGCCCATAACCCAGAGGTCGATGGATCGAAACCATTCTCTGCTAGCCCTGCCTCTCGTGGCCTTTTGATTCAGGCTGAAGCCCACAGGCGGCCAAGACTCTTGCCCCAGCGCTGGGCACTGCAGGCGAGCAAACAGGACGCGGGAGTGACCCTCCTTCGTCTGCGTGAGCCACAAGAGGCTTTGAAGCCAGGTGGTCTCCTGCCAGAGGCTACTTTTGCTCAATGCCCTTGCCTCCTGAGGACTTGTGGGGTGTGCCCATTCTTCCATAGCAGCCCCTAGAATGGAGGCGGAGGGAGCACACGGCTCTCAGCCTCAGCGTGGTGCGCAAGGAACGTGCATCTCTCTCGACGTGTCCTTGCTTTACGTGCGTGTCGCTTGCCTAAGAAAGGTGGGAAGAAAGAGGAGGTTGACGGAAACCAGTGGACTCTGGCCATCCTGCGCATGGGCAATTGGAAAGAGAAGGTCTGATGGGACGCGCGTGGAAGCCCAGGGGGCGGCCTGTGACCGGCGGGACACAGCTTGTCAAGCACTGCCCGAGGCCCTGAAGTGGTGTGGCTGCTTGCCCACAAGTCAAGCGCACCCGTGAGAGATGAAGGCCTCCCGTCTCCCTCTCCGTCTCCGTCGCCGTCTCCGTCTCCGTCTCCGTCTCCTCAAGCGTCGTGAAGCAAGAGAGCTTCCTCATCCCCTTTTCCCACGCAGAAGGGGGAGCGGCTGCACAGGGAGTGCACCAAGGAGGGAGGCTCTGGGAGCTCGAGGCCAGAAAGGGGAAGCACAGGCCCTCTTTCTGCCCATTTTCCATCAGGGCTCCTTTGGCATGCCAAGGGCACGCCACCATCGGCTCGATTGGTGGGCTCTTTCGCCCCGCCTGTCCAATGCCATTCATTTGCGTGCCATTGGTCCTGACACGTGCCCGTGATGGCCTGCTGGAAAGTCAAGGGCTGATGTGCGAGAGGTCGCAGCCTCCTGGCTCCCTGGCCGGCCCGAAGCATCACTGGTTGCCGGCTCTCTTTTCCTGCCCAGAAAGGTGGGCGGGCCCCTGCTGAGGGAACACACCAGGGAGGCTCTTGCCATCGTCCTCATCAACCATGGGCTCAGCGCCCGTTGGTGTCCAATGCCCGTCTCACTAGCGCCTTCCATCTTTCCCTCTCGAGCGTGGAGCGCCCTGCTTGCTGTAGACGAGCTCCGTGCCAAGCTGATCCATCGGCTCCCTGTTCTCTCTGGGCTCTGCCTCTCCTATTCGAACCCACCGTTATGCCCAATACCGGGCTCTCCATTTTTCAAGTCGTCCTTCCTCTGGCAAATAAGCCCGGAGACCTGGAACTTCCACTGGGGGAACCTTCTGGAGCAGATTCCCTTTGGGCTGAATCTTCCCATACAATTCCTCCTTGGTGACCTTCTGCGCCCAGCCTATTCTCAGCATCCTGCTCCAACAACTCCTCTCCAACGCCACGAACCTTCTCGCTGAAACTTGCCTTTTCACCCACCTCTCCCAGACGGACAACATGCTGCTGAGCGCTCCGCTTTCTGCCTTTCGCTTTGCCAGATCTGATCCGTCGCCTTCAAACTCGCTCTTGCTTTCACGCTCCTAGGCGCTAGTTTCTTCTTCCAGTCCACATCATACGTTACGCCCCTAGCCGGATGCGTGAACTTCTCTACGTTGTCTCCTTCGAGCCCCTCGCCGCTGATCTTCCTCCCTATTTCCTTATCGCCAATTACCAAGCGATGGTCAGAATGGGCCCGTGCCCTTTCCCTTCCCCGCTTAGCGCCTGCACCCTTCTCCCTAGCTTCTCTTCATCTTCTTCCACGATGACTACCTCACCCGCCGACCGCAACTTGGTGTTTTTCTTGACCTGCACAGATAGCCCTTCTCCCTCTTCCTTGATCTTGTCCATCGCTCTCTCGAGGGGGCGTGATGAACTCGCACGGCGCTAGGGGAGCGCCTTCTCTCGTACCTCTCCTCCTTCTAAACCAACTTCCCATCTCTGCGCGCATGCTCGCCGCTGCCGCCTCACCCTCCTCCGTATCCTCCAGCAACCGTATCAGTCTGCCGTCCACTCCGGACGACCCCAACACCTGACGAGTGACTTTCTCATCTCTCCTGTCAAACGCCTTCCGAGAAGGGACGAGGCGACTGTCGACGTGCCGGTCCTTTCGTCCAGCTCTCTGCGCTCTCAGGCTCGCTTGCCATATCGGCTGTCTGCTCCTTCTATCTTTCCCGAGTCCCGCTTGCTCGTCCGCCAGCAGTTCCTCGCGCTGCGCTCTCCATCTCGCCTTCGGTATCCTTGTCAGCCCCTCGGGTACATGGCCGGTTAGGGCACTCGTCGTCTTGTTCTTGCAGTCGGATGCGCTTGCTTTCTTGTGTCTTGTCACTGGCTCTTGGGGTGCTAGGCAGCTCTGCTTGGCCCTGAGGGGCACGGGATGTGGCGCCCCCTTCACTCTGCCCTTGGCCCGCCTGGCTGTGCGCTGGCTCAGCCGGGAGGGGACTCAGGCTTGGGCGGCATGGCCGCGCTTCCCTGGCAAGGCATGAGACAGGGATGACGTTCTTCGATTGTCACAGGGAGAGACACATCGTTGCCGCAACTCCTCTGTCTGCACCAAATCTTGGACCAAGTGGCTGAAGGAAGCGGGAGAGGAAAGAGCCTGACGATTTGCTGACTTTCTTGCCACTCCTTCCAGGCACGTCTCATTTTTGGAGCTGAAGTTCTGAGTTTTGGCTGCGGACAAGCGCTTCAAAGGTTTGCTTCCGGCCGACTTGGCAGGGCTTGGCTGACTTTTTCTTTGCACAAGCCTGCTGCTCAAGCGACTGGCAAAGGCCTCCAGAGGTGCCAGTCCCCTTCTGAGGAATTTTGCTGGGAACGTTGAGATGAGCATGTAAACAATGGCTGCTCGCTCCGAAGGACTGTGTCATGCGTGGAGAAACTCCTTCGTGGAACCTCCTTTCACACAAGGAAAACGAGGCAGTTCCCTCCACACGAGCTCGAGAGCTGGAGGAAGGCCCTGTCTGGGCTTCCACATTGCTCTTCATTCCAGCTCCTGTCTCGTGGAAGCTCTGTGCTCTCAACTGAGCCCAAAAGATCTTCGGAGCCACGCTAAATGAGGAGGAGGAGGAGGAGGAGGAGGTCAGAGACCTGTTTAGCAAGCGGGCTGTTTACTCTGTCTGTTCTACAAGCCTGCACCAAAATCCTTGCAATTGGGGTCTCTCATTTGTTGGCTGGAAGCGTTTGACTGTCGACCTTTTCTCCCGCTCTTTTATCTGAAGAACGCTGTGCAGTTTAGATGGTGAAGGACTGGCCCAGCATGCTCTTCTGGGGAAGAGGCCAGAAGGGAAGGCTGGTGGTGGTGGCGGCGGCAAAAGGAGGGGGGTTGCAGTAAGACAGGGGCAGACAGCATCAGGCACCTAACCGCGCCGCCTCCGGGTGGGCTCGAACCACCATCCTTTCGGTTAACAGCCGAACGCGCTGACCCATTGCGCCACAGAGACACCTGCGGGCAGCTTGCGCCACCTCCGAGCACAGTGCTCGCCTTGCCGTCAGGCAATCGGTGCAGGAGAAGCACCAGGCTGCCCGCTGGGCCCCAGCCCCTGCGCTGAGCAGAGTGGCGCAGCGGGAGCGTGCTGGGCCCATAACCCAGAGGTCGATGGATCGAAACCATTCTCTGCTAGCCCTGCCTCTCGTGGCCTTTTGATTCAGGCTGAAGCCCACAGGCGGCCAAGACTCTTGCCCCAGCGCTGGGCACTGCAGGCGAGCAAACAGGACGCGGGAGTGACCCTCCTTCCTCTGCGTGAGCCACAAGAGGCTTTGAAGCCAGGTGGTCTCCTGCCAGAGGCAACTTTTGCTCAATGCCCTTGCCTCCTGAGGACTTGTGGGGTGTGCCCATTCTTCCATAGCAGCCCCTAGAATGGAGGCGGAGGGAGCACACGGCTCTCAGCCTCAGCGTGGTGCGCAAGGAACGTGCATCTCTCTCGACGTGTCCTTGCTTTACGTGCGTGTCGCTTGCCTAAGAAAGGTGGGAAGAAAGAGGAGGTTGACGGAAACCAGTGGACTCTGGCCATCCTGCGCATGGGCAATTGGAAAGAGAAGGTCTGATGGGACGCGCGTGGAAGCCCAGGGGGCGGCCTGTGACCGGCGGGACACAGCTTGTCAAGCACTGCCCGAGGCCCTGAAGTGGTGTGGCTGCTTGCCCACAAGTCAAGCGCACCCGTGAGAGATGAAGGCCTCCCGTCTCCGTCTCCGTCTCCTCAAGCGTCGTGAAGCAAGAGAGCTTCCTCATCCCCTTTTCCCACGCAGAAGGGGGAGCGGCTGCACAGGGAGTGCACCAAGGAGGGAGGCTCTGGGAGCTCGAGGCCAGAAAGGGGAAGCACAGGCCCTCTTTCTGCCCATTTTCCATCAGGGCTCCTTTGGCATGCCAAGGGCACGCCACCATCGGCTCGATTGGTGGGCTCTTTCGCCCCGCCTGTCCAATGCCATTCATTTGCGTGCCATTGGTCCTGACACGTGCCCGTGATGGCCTGCTGGAAAGTCAAGGGCTGATGTGCGAGAGGTCGCAGCCTCCTGGCTCCCTGGCCGGCCCGAAGCATCACTGGTTGCCGGCTCTCTTTTCCTGCCCAGAAAGGTGGGCGGGCCCCTGCTGAGGGAACACACCAGGGAGGCTCTTGCCATCGTCCTCATCAACCATGGGCTCAGCGCCCGTTGGTGTCCAATGCCCGTCTCACTAGCGCCTTCCATCTTTCCCTCTCGAGCGTGGAGCGCCCTGCTTGCTGTAGACGAGCTCCGTGCCAAGCTGATCCATCGGCTCCCTGTTCTCTCTGGGCTCTGCCTCTCCTATTCGAACCCACCGTTATGCCCAATACCGGGCTCTCCATTTTTCAAGTCGTCCTTCCTCTGGCAAATAAGCCCGGAGACCTGGAACTTCCACTGGGGGAACCTTCTGGAGCAGATTCCCTTTGGGCTGAATCTTCCCATACAATTCCTCCTTGGTGACCTTCTGCGCCCAGCCTATTCTCAGCATCCTGCTCCAACAACTCCTCTCCAACGCCACGAACCTTCTCGCTGAAACTTGCCTTTTCACCCACCTCTCCCAGACGGACAACATGCTGCTGAGCGCTCCGCTTTCTGCCTTTCGCTTTGCCAGATCTGATCCGTCGCCTTCAAACTCGCTCTTGCTTTCACGCTCCTAGGCGCTAGTTTCTTCTTCCAGTCCACATCATACGTTACGCCCCTAGCCGGATGCGTGAACTTCTCTACGTTGTCTCCTTCGAGCCCCTCGCCGCTGATCTTCCTCCCTATTTCCTTATCGCCAATTACCAAGCGATGGTCAGAATGGGCCCGTGCCCTTTCCCTTCCCCGCTTAGCGCCTGCACCCTTCTCCCTAGCTTCTCTTCATCTTCTTCCACGATGACTACCTCACCCGCCGACCGCAACTTGGTGTTTTTCTTGACCTGCACAGATAGCCCTTCTCCCTCTTCCTTGATCTTGTCCATCGCTCTCTCGAGGGGGCGTGATGAACTCGCACGGCGCTAGGGGAGCGCCTTCTCTCGTACCTCTCCTCCTTCTAAACCAACTTCCCATCTCTGCGCGCATGCTCGCCGCTGCCGCCTCACCCTCCTCCGTATCCTCCAGCAACCGTATCAGTCTGCCGTCCACTCCGGACGACCCCAACACCTGACGAGTGACTTTCTCATCTCTCCTGTCAAACGCCTTCCGAGAAGGGACGAGGCGACTGTCGACGTGCCGGTCCTTTCGTCCAGCTCTCTGCGCTCTCAGGCTCGCTTGCCATATCGGCTGTCTGCTCCTTCTATCTTTCCCGAGTCCCGCTTGCTCGTCCGCCAGCAGTTCCTCGCGCTGCGCTCTCCATCTCGCCTTCGGTATCCTTGTCAGCCCCTCGGGTACATGGCCGGTTAGGGCACTCGTCGTCTTGTTCTTGCAGTCGGATGCGCTTGCTTTCTTGTGTCTTGTCACTGGCTCTTGGGGTGCTAGGCAGCTCTGCTTGGCCCTGAGGGGCACGGGATGTGGCGCCCCCTTCACTCTGCCCTTGGCCCGCCTGGCTGTGCGCTGGCTCAGCCGGGAGGGGACTCAGGCTTGGGCGGCATGGCCGCGCTTCCCTGGCAAGGCATGAGACAGGGATGACGTTCTTCGATTGTCACAGGGAGAGACACATCGTTGCCGCAACTCCTCTGTCTGCACCAAATCTTGGACCAAGTGGCTGAAGGAAGCGGGAGAGGAAAGAGCCTGACGATTTGCTGACTTTCTTGCCACTCCTTCCAGGCACGTCTCATTTTTGGAGCTGAAGTTCTGAGTTTTGGCTGCGGACAAGCGCTTCAAAGGTTTGCTTCCAGCCGACTTGGCAGGGCTTGGCTGACTTTTTCTTTGCACAAGCCTGCTGCTCAAGCGACTGGCAAAGGCCTCCAGAGGTGCCAGTCCCCTTCTGAGGAATTTTGCTGGGAACGTTGAGATGAGCATGTAAACAATGGCTGCTCGCTCCGAAGGACTGTGTCATGCGTGGAGAAACTCCTTCGTGGAACCTCCTTTCACACAAGGAAAACGAGGCAGTTCCCTCCACACGAGCTCGAGAGCTGGAGGAAGGCCCTGTCTGGGCTTCCACATTGCTCTTCATTCCAGCTCCTGTCTCGTGGAAGCTCTGTGCTCTCAACTGAGCCCAAAAGATCTTCGGAGCCACGCTAAATGAGGAGGAGGAGGAGGAGGAGGAGGAGGAGGTCAGAGACCTGTTTAGCAAGCGGGCTGTTTACTCTGTCTGTTCTACAAGCCTGCACCAAAATCCTTGCAATTGGGGTCTCTCATTTGTTGGCTGGAACCGTTTGACTGTCGACCTTTTCTCCCGCTCTTTTATCTGAAGAACGCTGTGCAGTTTAGATGGTGAAGGACTGGCCCAGCATGCTCTTCTGGGGAAGAGGCCAGAAGGGAAGGCTGGTGGTGGTGGCGGCGGCAAAAGGAGGGGGGTTGCAGTAAGACAGGGGCAGACAGCGTCAGGCACCTAACCGCGCC
The DNA here is from genome assembly GCF_033958435.1 of Carettochelys insculpta. Classification (NCBI taxonomy): domain Eukaryota; kingdom Metazoa; phylum Chordata; order Testudines; family Carettochelyidae; genus Carettochelys; species Carettochelys insculpta. Next base: position 395,676 of record NW_027439076.1, read on the forward strand.
GCTTCCGGGTGGGCTCGAACCACCATCCTTTCGGTTAACAGCCGAACGCGCTGACCCATTGCGCCACAGAGACACCTGCGGGCAGCTTGCGCCACCTCCGAGCACAGTGCTCGCCTTGCCGTCAGGCAATCGGTGCAGGAGAAGCACCAGGCTGCCCGCTGGGCCCGAGCCCATGCGCTGAGCAGAGTGGCGCAGCGGGAGCGTGCTGGGCCCATAACCCAGAGGTCGATGGATCGAAACCATTCTCTGCTAGCCCTGCCTCTCGTGGCCTTTTGATTCAGGCTGAAGCCCACAGGCGGCCAAGACTCTTGCCCCAGCGCTGGGCACTGCAGGCGAGCAAACAGGACGCGGGAGTGACCCTCCTTCGTCTGCGTGAGCCACAAGAGGCTTTGAAGCCAGGTGGTCTCCTGCCAGAGGCTACTTTTGCTCAATGCCCTTGCCTCCTGAGGACTTGTGGGGTGTGCCCATTCTTCCATAGCAGCCCCTAGAATGGAGGCGGAGGGAGCACACGGCTCTCAGCCTCAGCGTGGTGCGCAAGGAACGTGCATCTCTCTCGACGTGTCCTTGCTTTACGTGCGTGTCGCTTGCCTAAGAAAGGTGGGAAGAAAGAGGAGGTTGACGGAAACCAGTGGACTCTGGCCATCCTGCGCATGGGCAATTGGAAAGAGAAGGTCTGATGGGACGCGCGTGGAAGCCCAGGGGGCGGCCTGTGACCGGCGGGACACAGCTTGTCAAGCACTGCCCGAGGCCCTGAAGTGGTGTGGCTGCTTGCCCACAAGTCAAGCGCACCCGTGAGAGATGAAGGCCTCCCGTCTCCCTCTCCGTCTCCGTCGCCGTCTCCGTCTCCGTCTCCTCAAGCGTCGTGAAGCAAGAGAGCTTCCTCATCCCCTTTTCCCACGCAGAAGGGGGAGCGGCTGCACAGGGAGTGCACCAAGGAGGGAGGCTCTGGGAGCTCGAGGCCAGAAAGGGGAAGCACAGGCCCTCTTTCTGCCCATTTTCCATCAGGGCTCCTTTGGCATGCCAAGGGCACGCCACCATCGGCTCGATTGGTGGGCTCTTTCGCCCCGCCTGTCCAATGCCATTCATTTGCGTGCCATTGGTCCTGACACGTGCCCGTGATGGCCTGCTGGAAAGTCAAGGGCTGATGTGCGAGAGGTCGCAGCCTCCTGGCTCCCTGGCCGGCCCGAAGCATCACTGGTTGCCGGCTCTCTTTTCCTGCCCAGAAAGGTGGGCGGGCCCCTGCTGAGGGAACACACCAGGGAGGCTCTTGCCATCGTCCTCATCAACCATGGGCTCAGCGCCCGTTGGTGTCCAATGCCCGTCTCACTAGCGCCTTCCATCTTTCCCTCTCGAGCGTGGAGCGCCCTGCTTGCTGTAGACGAGCTCCGTGCCAAGCTGATCCATCGGCTCCCTGTTCTCTCTGGGCTCTGCCTCTCCTATTCGAACCCACCGTTATGCCCAATACCGGGCTCTCCATTTTTCAAGTCGTCCTTCCTCTGGCAAATAAGCCCGGAGACCTGGAACTTCCACTGGGGGAACCTTCTGGAGCAGATTCCCTTTGGGCTGAATCTTCCCATACAATTCCTCCTTGGTGACCTTCTGCGCCCAGCCTATTCTCAGCATCCTGCTCCAACAACTCCTCTCCAACGCCACGAACCTTCTCGCTGAAACTTGCCTTTTCACCCACCTCTCCCAGACGGACAACATGCTGCTGAGCGCTCCGCTTTCTGCCTTTCGCTTTGCCAGATCTGATCCGTCGCCTTCAAACTCGCTCTTGCTTTCACGCTCCTAGGCGCTAGTTTCTTCTTCCAGTCCACATCATACGTTCCGCCCCTAGCCGGATGCGTGAACTTCTCTACGTTGTCTCCTTCGAGCCCCTCGCCGCTGATCTTCCTCCCTATTTCCTTATCGCCAATTACCAAGCGATGGTCAGAATGGGCCCGTGCCCTTTCCCTTCCCCGCTTAGCGCCTGCACCCTTCTCCCTAGCTTCTCTTCATCTTCTTCCACGATGACTACCTCACCCGCCGACCGCAACTTGGTGTTTTTCTTGACCTGCACAGATAGCCCTTCTCCCTCTTCCTTGATCTTGTCCATCGCTCTCTCGAGGGGGCGTGATGAACTCGCACGGCGCTAGGGGAGCGCCTTCTCTCGTACCTCTCCTCCTTCTAAACCAACTTCCCATCTCTGCGCGCATGCTCGCCGCTGCCGCCTCACCCTCCTCCGTATCCTCCAGCAACCGTATCAGTCTGCCGTCCACTCCGGACGACCCCAACACCTGACGAGTGACTTTCTCATCTCTCCTGTCAAACGCCTTCCGAGAAGGGACGAGGCGACTGTCGACGTGCCGGTCCTTTCGTCCAGCTCTCTGCGCTCTCAGGCTCGCTTGCCATATCGGCTGTCTGCTCCTTCTATCTTTCCCGAGTCCCGCTTGCTCGTCCGCCAGCAGTTCCTCGCGCTGCGCTCTCCATCTCGCCTTCGGTATCCTTGTCAGCCCCTCGGGTACATGGCCGGTTAGGGCACTCGTCGTCTTGTTCTTGCAGTCGGATGCGCTTGCTTTCTTGTGTCTTGTCACTGGCTCTTGGGGTGCTAGGCAGCTCTGCTTGGCCCTGAGGGGCACGGGATGTGGCGCCCCCTTCACTCTGCCCTTGGCCCGCCTGGCTGTGCGCTGGCTCAGCCGGGAGGGGACTCAGGCTTGGGCGGCATGGCCGCGCTTCCCTGGCAAGGCATGAGACAGGGATGACGTTCTTCGATTGTCACAGGGAGAGACACATCGTTGCCGCAACTCCTCTGTCTGCACCAAATCTTGGACCAAGTGGCTGAAGGAAGCGGGAGAGGAAAGAGCCTGACGATTTGCTGACTTTCTTGCCACTCCTTCCAGGCACGTCTCATTTTTGGAGCTGAAGTTCTGAGTTTTGGCTGCGGACAAGCGCTTCAAAGGTTTGCTTCCGGCCGACTTGGCAGGGCTTGGCTGACTTTTTCTTTGCACAAGCCTGCTGCTCAAGCGACTGGCAAAGGCCTCCAGAGGTGCCAGTCCCCTTCTGAGGAATTTTGCTGGGAACGTTGAGATGAGCATGTAAACAATGGCTGCTCGCTCCGAAGGACTGTGTCATGCGTGGAGAAACTCCTTCGTGGAACCTCCTTTCACACAAGGAAAACGAGGCAGTTCCCTCCACACGAGCTCGAGAGCTGGAGGAAGGCCCTGTCTGGGCTTCCACATTGCTCTTCATTCCAGCTCCTGTCTCGTGGAAGCTCTGTGCTCTCAACTGAGCCCAAAAGATCTTCGGAGCCACGCTAAATGAGGAGGAGGAGGAGGAGGAGGAGGAGGAGGTCAGAGACCTGTTTAGCAAGCGGGCTGTTTACTCTGTCTGTTCTACAAGCCTGCACCAAAATCCTTGCAATTGGGGTCTCTCATTTGTTGGCTGGAAGCGTTTGACTGTCGACCTTTTCTCCCGCTCTTTTATCTGAAGAACGCTGTGCAGTTTAGATGGTGAAGGACTGGCCCAGCATGCTCTTCTGGGGAAGAGGCCAGAAGGGAAGGCTGGTGGTGGTGGCGGCGGCAAAAGGAGGGGGGTTGCAGTAAGACAGGGGCAGACAGCATCAGGCACCTAACCGCGCCGCCTCCGGGTGGGCTCGAACCACCATCCTTTCGGTTAACAGCCGAACGCGCTGACCCATTGCGCCACAGAGACACCTGCGGGCAGCTTGCGCCACCTCCGAGCACAGTGCTCGCCTTGCCGTCAGGCAATCGGTGCAGGAGAAGCACCAGGCTGCCCGCTGGGCCCCTGCCCCTGCGCTGAGCAGAGTGGCGCAGCGGGAGCGTGCTGGGCCCATAACCCAGAGGTCGATGGATCGAAACCATTCTCTGCTAGCCCTGCCTCTCGTGGCCTTTTGATTCAGGCTGAAGCCCACAGGCGGCCAAGACTCTTGCCCCAGCGCTGGGCACTGCAGGCGAGCAAACAGGACGCGGGAGTGACCCTCCTTCGTCTGCGTGAGCCACAAGAGGCTTTGAAGCCAGGTGGTCTCCTGCCAGAGGCTACTTTTGCTCAATGCCCTTGCCTCCTGAGGACTTGTGGGGTGTGCCCATTCTTCCATAGCAGCCCCTAGAATGGAGGCGGAGGGAGCACACGGCTCTCAGCCTCAGCGTGGTGCGCAAGGAACGTGCATCTCTCTCGACGTGTCCTTGCTTTACGTGCGTGTCGCTTGCCTAAGAAAGGTGGGAAGAAAGAGGAGGTTGACGGAAACCAGTGGACTCTGGCCATCCTGCGCATGGGCAATTGGAAAGAGAAGGTCTGATGGGACGCGCGTGGAAGCCCAGGGGGCGGCCTGTGACCGGCGGGACACAGCTTGTCAAGCACTGCCCGAGGCCCTGAAGTGGTGTGGCTGCTTGCCCACAAGTCAAGCGCACCCGTGAGAGATGAAGGCCTCCCGTCTCCCTCTCCGTCTCCGTCGCCGTCTCCGTCTCCGTCTCCGTCTCCTCAAGCGTCGTGAAGCAAGAGAGCTTCCTCATCCCCTTTTCCCACGCAGAAGGGGGAGCGGCTGCACAGGGAGTGCACCAAGGAGGGAGGCTCTGGGAGCTCGAGGCCAGAAAGGGGAAGCACAGGCCCTCTTTCTGCCCATTTTCCATCAGGGCTCCTTTGGCATGCCAAGGGCACGCCACCATCGGCTCGATTGGTGGGCTCTTTCGCCCCGCCTCTCCAATGCCATTCATTTGCGTGCCATTGGTCCTGACACGTGCCCGTGATGGCCTGCTGGAAAGTCAAGGGCTGATGTGCGAGAGGTCGCAGCCTCCTGGCTCCCTGGCCGGCCCGAAGCATCACTGGTTGCCGGCTCTCTTTTCCTGCCCAGAAAGGTGGGCGGGCCCCTGCTGAGGGAACACACCAGGGAGGCTCTTGCCATCGTCCTCATCAACCATGGGCTCAGCGCCCGTTGGTGTCCAATGCCCGTCTCACTAGCGCCTTCCATCTTTCCCTCTCGAGCGTGGAGCGCCCTGCTTGCTGTAGACGAGCTCCGTGCCAAGCTGATCCATCGGCTCCCTGTTCTCTCTGGGCTCTGCCTCTCCTATTCGAACCCACCGTTATGCCCAATACCGGGCTCTCCATTTTTCAAGTCGTCCTTCCTCTGGCAAATAAGCCCGGAGACCTGGAACTTCCACTGGGGGAACCTTCTGGAGCAGATTCCCTTTGGGCTGAATCTTCCCATACAATTCCTCCTTGGTGACCTTCTGCGCCCAGCCTATTCTCAGCATCCTGCTCCAACAACTCCTCTCCAACGCCACGAACCTTCTCGCTGAAACTTGCCTTTTCACCCACCTCTCCCAGACGGACAACATGCTGCTGAGCGCTCCGCTTTCTGCCTTTCGCTTTGCCAGATCTGATCCGTCGCCTTCAAACTCGCTCTTGCTTTCACGCTCCTAGGCGCTAGTTTCTTCTTCCAGTCCACATCATACGTTCCGCCCCTAGCCGGATGCGTGAACTTCTCTACGTTGTCTCCTTCGAGCCCCTCGCCGCTGATCTTCCTCCCTATTTCCTTATCGCCAATTACCAAGCGATGGTCAGAATGGGCCCGTGCCCTTTCCCTTCCCCGCTTAGCGCCTGCACCCTTCTCCCTAGCTTCTCTTCATCTTCTTCCACGATGACTACCTCACCCGCCGACCGCAACTTGGTGTTTTTCTTGACCTGCACAGATAGCCCTTCTCCCTCTTCCTTGATCTTGTCCATCGCTCTCTCGAGGGGGCGTGATGAACTCGCACGGCGCTAGGGGAGCGCCTTCTCTCGTACCTCTCCTCCTTCTAAACCAACTTCCCATCTCTGCGCGCATGCTCGCCGCTGCCGCCTCACCCTCCTCCGTATCCTCCAGCAACCGTATCAGTCTGCCGTCCACTCCGGACGACCCCAACACCTGACGAGTGACTTTCTCATCTCTCCTGTCAAACGCCTTCCGAGAAGGGACGAGGCGACTGTCGACGTGCCGGTCCTTTCGTCCAGCTCTCTGCGCTCTCAGGCTCGCTTGCCATATCGGCTGTCTGCTCCTTCTATCTTTCCCGAGTCCCGCTTGCTCGTCCGCCAGCAGTTCCTCGCGCTGCGCTCTCCATCTCGCCTTCGGTATCCTTGTCAGCCCCTCGGGTACATGGCCGGTTAGGGCACTCGTCGTCTTGTTCTTGCAGTCGGATGCGCTTGCTTTCTTGTGTCTTGTCACTGGCTCTTGGGGTGCTAGGCAGCTCTGCTTGGCCCTGAGGGGCACGGGATGTGGCGCCCCCTTCACTCTGCCCTTGGCCCGCCTGGCTGTGCGCTGGCTCAGCCGGGAGGGGACTCAGGCTTGGGCGGCATGGCCGCGCTTCCCTGGCAAGGCATGAGACAGGGATGACGTTCTTCGATTGTCACAGGGAGAGACACATCGTTGCCGCAACTCCTCTGTCTGCACCAAATCTTGGACCAAGTGGCTGAAGGAAGCGGGAGAGGAAAGAGCCTGACGATTTGCTGACTTTCTTGCCACTCCTTCCAGGCACGTCTCATTTTTGGAGCTGAAGTTCTGAGTTTTGGCTGCGGACAAGCGCTTCAAAGGTTTGCTTCCGGCCGACTTGGCAGGGCTTGGCTGACTTTTTCTTTGCACAAGCCTGCTGCTCAAGCGACTGGCAAAGGCCTCCAGAGGTGCCAGTCCCCTTCTGAGGAATTTTGCTGGGAACGTTGAGATGAGCATGTAAACAATGGCTGCTCGCTCCGAAGGACTGTGTCATGCGTGGAGAAACTCCTTCGTGGAACCTCCTTTCACACAAGGAAAACGAGGCAGTTCCCTCCACACGAGCTCGAGAGCTGGAGGAAGGCCCTGTCTGGGCTTCCACATTGCTCTTCATTCCAGCTCCTGTCTCGTGGAAGCTCTGTGCTCTCAACTGAGCCCAAAAGATCTTCGGAGCCACGCTAAATGAGGAGGAGGAGGAGGAGGAGGAGGAGGAGGTCAGAGACCTGTTTAGCAAGCGGGCTGTTTACTCTGTCTGTTCTACAAGCCTGCACCAAAATCCTTGCAATTGGGGTCTCTCATTTGTTGGCTGGAAGCGTTTGACTGTCGACCTTTTCTCCCGCTCTTTTATCTGAAGAACGCTGTGCAGTTTAGATGGTGAAGGACTGGCCCAGCATGCTCTTCTGGGGAAGAGGCCAGAAGGGAAGGCTGGTGGTGGTGGCGGCGGCAAAAGGAGGGGGGTTGCAGTAAGACAGGGGCAGACAGCGTCAGGCACCTAACCGCGCCGCCTCCGGGTGGGCTCGAACCACCATCCTTTCGGTTAACAGCCGAACGCGCTGACCCATTGCGCCACAGAGACACCTGCGGGCAGCTTGCGCCACCTCCGAGCACAGTGCTCGCCTTGCCGTCAGGCAATCGGTGCAGGAGAAGCACCAGGCTGCCCGCTGGGCCCCTGCCCCTGCGCTGAGCAGAGTGGCGCAGCGGGAGCGTGCTGGGCCCATAACCCAGAGGTCGATGGATCGAAGCCATTCTCTGCTAGCCCTGCCTCTCGTGGCCTTTTGATTCAGGCTGAAGCCCACAGGCGGCCAAGACTCTTGCCCCAGCGCTGGGCACTGCAGGCGAGCAAACAGGACGCGGGAGTGACCCTCCTTCGTCTGCGTGAGCCACAAGAGGCTTTGAAGCCAGGTGGTCTCCTGCCAGAGGCTACTTTTGCTCAATGCCCTTGCCTCCTGAGGACTTGTGGGGTGTGCCCATTCTTCCATAGCAGCCCCTAGAATGGAGGCGGAGGGAGCACACGGCTCTCAGCCTCAGCGTGGTGCGCAAGGAACGTGCATCTCTCTCGACGTGTCCTTGCTTTACGTGCGTGTCGCTTGCCTAAGAAAGGTGGGAAGAAAGAGGAGGTTGACGGAAACCAGTGGACTCTGGCCATCCTGCGCATGGGCAATTGGAAAGAGAAGGTCTGATGGGACGCGCGTGGAAGCCCAGGGGGCGGCCTGTGACCGGCGGGACACAGCTTGTCAAGCACTGCCCGAGGCCCTGAAGTGGTGTGGCTGCTTGCCCACAAGTCAAGCGCACCCGTGAGAGATGAAGGCCTCCCGTCTCCCTCTCCGTCTCCGTCGCCGTCTCCGTCTCCGTCTCCTCAAGCGTCGTGAAGCAAGAGAGCTTCCTCATCCCCTTTTCCCACGCAGAAGGGGGAGCGGCTGCACAGGGAGTGCACCAAGGAGGGAGGCTCTGGGAGCTCGAAGCCAGAAAGGGGAAGCACAGGCCCTCTTTCTGCCCATTTTCCATCAGGGCTCCTTTGGCATGCCAAGGGCACGCCACCATCGGCTCGATTGGTGGGCTCTTTCGCCCCGCCTCTCCAATGCCATTCATTTGCGTGCCATTGGTCCTGACACGTGCCCGTGATGGCCTGCTGGAAAGTCAAGGGCTGATGTGCGAGAGGTCGCAGCCTCCTGGCTCCCTGGCCGGCCCGAAGCATCACTGGTTGCCGGCTCTCTTTTCCTGCCCAGAAAGGTGGGCGGGCCCCTGCTGAGGGAACACACCAGGGAGGCTCTTGCCATCGTCCTCATCAACCATGGGCTCAGCGCCCGTTGGTGTCCAATGCCCGTCTCACTAGCGCCTTCCATCTTTCCCTCTCGAGCGTGGAGCGCCCTGCTTGCTGTAGACGAGCTCCGTGCCAAGCTGATCCATCGGCTCCCTGTTCTCTCTGGGCTCTGCCTCTCCTATTCGAACCCACCGTTATGCCCAATACCGGGCTCTCCATTTTTCAAGTCGTCCTTCCTCTGGCAAATAAGCCCGGAGACCTGGAACTTCCACTGGGGGAACCTTCTGGAGCAGATTCCCTTTGGGCTGAATCTTCCCATACAATTCCTCCTTGGTGACCTTCTGCGCCCAGCCTATTCTCAGCATCCTGCTCCAACAACTCCTCTCCAACGCCACGAACCTTCTCGCTGAAACTTGCCTTTTCACCCACCTCTCCCAGACGGACAACATGCTGCTGAGCGCTCCGCTTTCTGCCTTTCGCTTTGCCAGATCTGATCCGTCGCCTTCAAACTCGCTCTTGCTTTCACGCTCCTAGGCGCTAGTTTCTTCTTCCAGTCCACATCATACGTTACGCCCCTAGCCGGATGCGTGAACTTCTCTACGTTGTCTCCTTCGAGCCCCTCGCCGCTGATCTTCCTCCCTATTTCCTTATCGCCAATTACCAAGCGATGGTCAGAATGGGCCCGTGCCCTTTCCCTTCCCCGCTTAGCGCCTGCACCCTTCTCCCTAGCTTCTCTTCATCTTCTTCCACGATGACTACCTCACCCGCCGACCGCAACTTGGTGTTTTTCTTGACCTGCACAGATAGCCCTTCTCCCTCTTCCTTGATCTTGTCCATCGCTCTCTCGAGGGGGCGTGATGAACTCGCACGGCGCTAGGGGAGCGCCTTCTCTCGTACCTCTCCTCCTTCTAAACCAACTTCCCATCTCTGCGCGCATGCTCGCCGCTGCCGCCTCACCCTCCTCCGTATCCTCCAGCAACCGTATCAGTCTGCCGTCCACTCCGGACGACCCCAACACCTGACGAGTGACTTTCTCATCTCTCCTGTCAAACGCCTTCCGAGAAGGGACGAGGCGACTGTCGACGTGCCGGTCCTTTCGTCCAGCTCTCTGCGCTCTCAGGCTCGCTTGCCATATCGGCTGTCTGCTCCTTCTATCTTTCCCGAGTCCCGCTTGCTCGTCCGCCAGCAGTTCCTCGCGCTGCGCTCTCCATCTCGCCTTCGGTATCCTTGTCAGCCCCTCGGGTACATGGCCGGTTAGGGCACTCGTCGTCTTGTTCTTGCAGTCGGATGCGCTTGCTTTCTTGTGTCTTGTCACTGGCTCTTGGGGTGCTAGGCAGCTCTGCTTGGCCCTGAGGGGCACGGGATGTGGCGCCCCCTTCACTCTGCCCTTGGCCCGCCTGGCTGTGCGCTGGCTCAGCCGGGAGGGGACTCAGGCTTGGGCGGCATGGCCGCGCTTCCCTGGCAAGGCATGAGACAGGGATGACGTTCTTCGATTGTCACAGGGAGAGACACATCGTTGCCGCAACTCCTCTGTCTGCACCAAATCTTGGACCAAGTGGCTGAAGGAAGCGGGAGAGGAAAGAGCCTGACGATTTGCTGACTTTCTTGCCACTCCTTCCAGGCACGTCTCATTTTTGGAGCTGAAGTTCTGAGTTTTGGCTGCGGACAAGCGCTTCAAAGGTTTGCTTCCGGCCGACTTGGCAGGGCTTGGCTGACTTTTTCTTTGCACAAGCCTGCTGCTCAAGCGACTGGCAAAGGCCTCCAGAGGTGCCAGTCCCCTTCTGAGGAATTTTGCTGGGAACGTTGAGATGAGCATGTAAACAATGGCTGCTCGCTCCGAAGGACTGTGTCATGCGTGGAGAAACTCCTTCGTGGAACCTCCTTTCACACAAGGAAAACGAGGCAGTTCCCTCCACACGAGCTCGAGAGCTGGAGGAAGGCCCTGTCTGGGCTTCCACATTGCTCTTCATTCCAGCTCCTGTCTCGTGGAAGCTCTGTGCTCTCAACTGAGCCCAAAAGATCTTCGGAGCCACGCTAAATGAGGAGGAGGAGGAGGAGGAGGAGGAGGAGGTCAGAGACCTGTTTAGCAAGCGGGCTGTTTACTCTGTCTGTTCTACAAGCCTGCACCAAAATCCTTGCAATTGGGGTCTCTCATTTGTTGGCTGGAAGCGTTTGACTGTCGACCTTTTCTCCCGCTCTTTTATCTGAAGAACGCTGTGCAGTTTAGATGGTGAAGGACTGGCCCAGCATGCTCTTCTGGGGAAGAGGCCAGAAGGGAAGGCTGGTGGTGGTGGCGGCGGCAAAAGGAGGGGGGTTGCAGTAAGACAGGGGCAGACAGCGTCAGGCACCTAACCGCGCCGCCTCCGGGTGGGCTCGAACCACCATCCTTTCGGTTAACAGCCGAACGCGCTGACCCATTGCGCCACAGAGACACCTGCGGGCAGCTTGCGCCACCTCCGAGCACAGTGCTCGCCTTGCCGTCAGGCAATCGGTGCAGGAGAAGCACCAGGCTGCCCGCTGGGCCCCTGCCCCTGCGCTGAGCAGAGTGGCGCAGCGGGAGCGTGCTGGGCCCATAACCCAGAGGTCGATGGATCGAAACCATTCTCTGCTAGCCCTGCCTCTCGTGGCCTTTTGATTCAGGCTGAAGCCCACAGGCGGCCAAGACTCTTGCCCCAGCGCTGGGCACTGCAGGCGAGCAAACAGGACGCGGGAGTGACCCTCCTTCGTCTGCGTGAGCCACAAGAGGCTTTGAAGCCAGGTGGTCTCCTGCCAGAGGCTACTTTTGCTCAATGCCCTTGCCTCCTGAGGACTTGTGGGGTGTGCCCATTCTTCCATAGCAGCCCCTAGAATGGAGGCGGAGGGAGCACACGGCTCTCAGCCTCAGCGTGGTGCGCAAGGAACGTGCATCTCTCTCGACGTGTCCTTGCTTTACGTGCGTGTCGCTTGCCTAAGAAAGGTGGGAAGAAAGAGGAGGTTGACGGAAACCAGTGGACTCTGGCCATCCTGCGCATGGGCAATTGGAAAGAGAAGGTCTGATGGGACGCGCGTGGAAGCCCAGGGGGCGGCCTGTGACCGGCGGGACACAGCTTGTCAAGCACTGCCCGAGGCCCTGAAGTGGTGTGGCTGCTTGCCCACAAGTCAAGCGCACCCGTGAGAGATGAAGGCCTCCCGTCTCCCTCTCCGTCTCCGTCGCCGTCTCCGTCTCCGTCTCCTCAAGCGTCGTGAAGCAAGAGAGCTTCCTCATCCCCTTTTCCCACGCAGAAGGGGGAGCGGCTGCACAGGGAGTGCACCAAGGAGGGAGGCTCTGGGAGCTCGAGGCCAGAAAGGGGAAGCACAGGCCCTCTTTCTGCCCATTTTCCATCAGGGCTCCTTTGGCATGCCAAGGGCACGCCACCATCGGCTCGATTGGTGGGCTCTTTCGCCCCGCCTCTCCAATGCCATTCATTTGCGTGCCATTGGTCCTGACACGTGCCCGTGATGGCCTGCTGGAAAGTCAAGGGCTGATGTGCGAGAGGTCGCAGCCTCCTGGCTCCCTGGCCGGCCCGAAGCATCACTGGTTGCCGGCTCTCTTTTCCTGCCCAGAAAGGTGGGCGGGCCCCTGCTGAGGGAACACACCAGGGAGGCTCTTGCCATCGTCCTCATCAACCATGGGCTCAGCGCCCGTTGGTGTCCAATGCCCGTCTCACTAGCGCCTTCCATCTTTCCCTCTCGAGCGTGGAGCGCCCTGCTTGCTGTAGACGAGCTCCGTGCCAAGCTGATCCATCGGCTCCCTGTTCTCTCTGGGCTCTGCCTCTCCTATTCGAACCCACCGTTATGCCCAATACCGGGCTCTCCATTTTTCAAGTCGTCCTTCCTCTGGCAAATAAGCCCGGAGACCTGGAACTTCCACTGGGGGAACCTTCTGGAGCAGATTCCCTTTGGGCTGAATCTTCCCATACAATTCCTCCTTGGTGACCTTCTGCGCCCAGCCTATTCTCAGCATCCTGCTCCAACAACTCCTCTCCAACGCCACGAACCTTCTCGCTGAAACTTGCCTTTTCACCCACCTCTCCCAGACGGACAACATGCTGCTGAGCGCTCCGCTTTCTGCCTTTCGCTTTGCCAGATCTGATCCGTCGCCTTCAAACTCGCTCTTGCTTTCACGCTCCTAGGCGCTAGTTTCTTCTTCCAGTCCACATCATACGTTACGCCCCTAGCCGGATGCGTGAACTTCTCTACGTTGTCTCCTTCGAGCCCCTCGCCGCTGATCTTCCTCCCTATTTCCTTATCGCCAATTACCAAGCGATGGTCAGAATGGGCCCGTGCCCTTTCCCTTCCCCGCTTAGCGCCTGCACCCTTCTCCCTAGCTTCTCTTCATCTTCTTCCACGATGACTACCTCACCCGCCGACCGCAACTTGGTGTTTTTCTTGACCTGCACAGATAGCCCTTCTCCCTCTTCCTTGATCTTGTCCATCGCTCTCTCGAGGGGGCGTGATGAACTCGCACGGCGCTAGGGGAGCGCCTTCTCTCGTACCTCTCCTCCTTCTAAACCAACTTCCCATCTCTGCGCGCATGCTCGCCGCTGCCGCCTCACCCTCCTCCGTATCCTCCAGCAACCGTATCAGTCTGCCGTCCACTCCGGACGACCCCAACACCTGACGAGTGACTTTCTCATCTCTCCTGTCAAACGCCTTCCGAGAAGGGACGAGGCGACTGTCGACGTGCCGGTCCTTTCGTCCAGCTCTCTGCGCTCTCAGGCTCGCTTGCCATATCGGCTGTCTGCTCCTTCTATCTTTCCCGAGTCCCGCTTGCTCGTCCGCCAGCAGTTCCTCGCGCTGCGCTCTCCATCTCGCCTTCGGTATCCTTGTCAGCCCCTCGGGTACATGGCCGGTTAGGGCACTCGTCGTCTTGTTCTTGCAGTCGGATGCGCTTGCTTTCTTGTGTCTTGTCACTGGCTCTTGGGGTGCTAGGCAGCTCTGCTTGGCCCTGAGGGGCACGGGATGTGGCGCCCCCTTCACTCTGCCCTTGGCCCGCCTGGCTGTGCGCTGGCTCAGCCGGGAGGGGACTCAGGCTTGGGCGGCATGGCCGCGCTTCCCTGGCAAGGCATGAGACAGGGATGACGTTCTTCGATTGTCACAGGGAGAGACACATCGTTGCCGCAACTCCTCTGTCTGCACCAAATCTTGGACCAAGTGGCTGAAGGAAGCGGGAGAGGAAAGAGCCTGACGATTTGCTGACTTTCTTGCCACTCCTTCCAGGCACGTCTCATTTTTGGAGCTGAAGTTCTGAGTTTTGGCTGCGGACAAGCGCTTCAAAGGTTTGCTTCCGGCCGACTTGGCAGGGCTTGGCTGACTTTTTCTTTGCACAAGCCTGCTGCTCAAGCGACTGGCAAAGGCCTCCAGAGGTGCCAGTCCCCTTCTGAGGAATTTTGCTGGGAACGTTGAGATGAGCATGTAAACAATGGCTGCTCGCTCCGAAGGACTGTGTCATGCGTGGAGAAACTCCTTCGTGGAACCTCCTTTCACACAAGGAAAACGAGGCAGTTCCCTCCACACGAGCTCGAGAGCTGGAGGAAGGCCCTGTCTGGGCTTCCACATTGCTCTTCATTCCAGCTCCTGTCTCGTGGAAGCTCTGTGCTCTCAACTGAGCCCAAAAGATCTTCGGAGCCACGCTAAATGAGGAGGAGGAGGAGGAGGAGGAGGAGGAGGTCAGAGACCTGTTTAGCAAGCGGGCTGTTTACTCTGTCTGTTCTACAAGCCTGCACCAAAATCCTTGCAATTGGGGTCTCTCATTTGTTGGCTGGAAGCGTTTGACTGTCGACCTTTTCTCCCGCTCTTTTATCTGAAGAACGCTGTGCAGTTTAGATGGTGAAGGACTGGCCCAGCATGCTCTTCTGGGGAAGAGGCCAGAAGGGAAGGCTGGTGGTGGTGGCGGCGGCAAAAGGAGGGGGGTTGCAGTAAGACAGGGGCAGACAGCGTCAGGCACCTAACCGCGCCGCCTCCGGGTGGGCTCGAACCACCATCCTTTCGGTTAACAGCCGAACGCGCTGACCCATTGCGCCACAGAGACACCTGCGGGCAGCTTGCGCCACCTCCGAGCACAGTGCTCGCCTTGCCGTCAGGCAATCGGTGCAGGAGAAGCACCAGGCTGCCCGCTGGGCCCCTGCCCCTGCGCTGAGCAGAGTGGCGCAGCGGGAGCGTGCTGGGCCCATAACCCAGAGGTCGATGGATCGAAACCATTCTCTGCTAGCCCTGCCTCTCGTGGCCTTTTGATTCAGGCTGAAGCCCACAGGCGGCCAAGACTCTTGCCCCAGCGCTGGGCACTGCAGGCGAGCAAACAGGACGCGGGAGTGACCCTCCTTCGTCTGCGTGAGCCACAAGAGGCTTTGAAGCCAGGTGGTCTCCTGCCAGAGGCTACTTTTGCTCAATGCCCTTGCCTCCTGAGGACTTGTGGGGTGTGCCCATTCTTCCATAGCAGCCCCTAGAATGGAGGCGGAGGGAGCACACGGCTCTCAGCCTCAGCGTGGTGCGCAAGGAACGTGCATCTCTCTCGACGTGTCCTTGCTTTACGTGCGTGTCGCTTGCCTAAGAAAGGTGGGAAGAAAGAGGAGGTTGACGGAAACCAGTGGACTCTGGCCATCCTGCGCATGGGCAATTGGAAAGAGAAGGTCTGATGGGACGCGCGTGGAAGCCCAGGGGGCGGCCTGTGACCGGCGGGACACAGCTTGTCAAGCACTGCCCGAGGCCCTGAAGTGGTGTGGCTGCTTGCCCACAAGTCAAGCGCACCCGTGAGAGATGAAGGCCTCCCGTCTCCCTCTCCGTCTCCGTCGCCGTCTCCGTCTCCGTCTCCTCAAGCGTCGTGAAGCAAGAGAGCTTCCTCATCCCCTTTTCCCACGCAGAAGGGGGAGCGGCTGCACAGGGAGTGCACCAAGGAGGGAGGCTCTGGGAGCTCGAGGCCAGAAAGGGGAAGCACAGGCCCTCTTTCTGCCCATTTTCCATCAGGGCTCCTTTGGCATGCCAAGGGCACGCCACCATCGGCTCGATTGGTGGGCTCTTTCGCCCCGCCTGTCCAATGCCATTCATTTGCGTGCCATTGGTCCTGACACGTGCCCGTGATGGCCTGCTGGAAAGTCAAGGGCTGATGTGCGAGAGGTCGCAGCCTCCTGGCTCCCTGGCCGGCCCGAAGCATCACTGGTTGCCGGCTCTCTTTTCCTGCCCAGAAAGGTGGGCGGGCCCCTGCTGAGGGAACACACCAGGGAGGCTCTTGCCATCGTCCTCATCAACCATGGGCTCAGCGCCCGTTGGTGTCCAATGCCCGTCTCACTAGCGCCTTCCATCTTTCCCTCTCGAGCGTGGAGCGCCCTGCTTGCTGTAGACGAGCTCCGTGCCAAGCTGATCCATCGGCTCCCTGTTCTCTCTGGGCTCTGCCTCTCCTATTCGAACCCACCGTTATGCCCAATACCGGGCTCTCCATTTTTCAAGTCGTCCTTCCTCTGGCAAATAAGCCCGGAGACCTGGAACTTCCACTGGGGGAACCTTCTGGAGCAGATTCCCTTTGGGCTGAATCTTCCCATACAATTCCTCCTTGGTGACCTTCTGCGCCCAGCCTATTCTCAGCATCCTGCTCCAACAACTCCTCTCCAACGCCACGAACCTTCTCGCTGAAACTTGCCTTTTCACCCACCTCTCCCAGACGGACAACATGCTGCTGAGCGCTCCGCTTTCTGCCTTTCGCTTTGCCAGATCTGATCCGTCGCCTTCAAACTCGCTCTTGCTTTCACGCTCCTAGGCGCTAGTTTCTTCTTCCAGTCCACATCATACGTTACGCCCCTAGCCGGATGCGTGAACTTCTCTACGTTGTCTCCTTCGAGCCCCTCGCCGCTGATCTTCCTCCCTATTTCCTTATCGCCAATTACCAAGCGATGGTCAGAATGGGCCCGTGCCCTTTCCCTTCCCCGCTTAGCGCCTGCACCCTTCTCCCTAGCTTCTCTTCATCTTCTTCCACGATGACTACCTCACCCGCCGACCGCAACTTGGTGTTTTTCTTGACCTGCACAGATAGCCCTTCTCCCTCTTCCTTGATCTTGTCCATCGCTCTCTCGAGGGGGCGTGATGAACTCGCACGGCGCTAGGGGAGCGCCTTCTCTCGTACCTCTCCTCCTTCTAAACCAACTTCCCATCTCTGCGCGCATGCTCGCCGCTGCCGCCTCACCCTCCTCCGTATCCTCCAGCAACCGTATCAGTCTGCCGTCCACTCCGGACGACCCCAACACCTGACGAGTGACTTTCTCATCTCTCCTGTCAAACGCCTTCCGAGAAGGGACGAGGCGACTGTCGACGTGCCGGTCCTTTCGTCCAGCTCTCTGCGCTCTCAGGCTCGCTTGCCATATCGGCTGTCTGCTCCTTCTATCTTTCCCGAGTCCCGCTTGCTCGTCCGCCAGCAGTTCCTCGCGCTGCGCTCTCCATCTCGCCTTCGGTATCCTTGTCAGCCCCTCGGGTACATGGCCGGTTAGGGCACTCGTCGTCTTGTTCTTGCAGTCGGATGCGCTTGCTTTCTTGTGTCTTGTCACTGGCTCTTGGGGTGCTAGGCAGCTCTGCTTGGCCCTGAGGGGCACGGGATGTGGCGCCCCCTTCACTCTGCCCTTGGCCCGCCTGGCTGTGCGCTGGCTCAGCCGGGAGGGGACTCAGGCTTGGGCGGCATGGCCGCGCTTCCCTGGCAAGGCATGAGACAGGGATGACGTTCTTCGATTGTCACAGGGAGAGACACATCGTTGCCGCAACTCCTCTGTCTGCACCAAATCTTGGACCAAGTGGCTGAAGGAAGCGGGAGAGGAAAGAGCCTGACGATTTGCTGACTTTCTTGCCACTCCTTCCAGGCACGTCTCATTTTTGGAGCTGAAGTTCTGAGTTTTGGCTGCGGACAAGCGCTTCAAAGGTTTGCTTCCGGCCGACTTGGCAGGGCTTGGCTGACTTTTTCTTTGCACAAGCCTGCTGCTCAAGCGACTGGCAAAGGCCTCCAGAGGTGCCAGTCCCCTTCTGAGGAATTTTGCTGGGAACGTTGAGATGAGCATGTAAACAATGGCTGCTCGCTCCGAAGGACTGTGTCATGCGTGGAGAAACTCCTTCGTGGAACCTCCTTTCACACAAGGAAAACGAGGCAGTTCCCTCCACACGAGCTCGAGAGCTGGAGGAAGGCCCTGTCTGGGCTTCCACATTGCTCTTCATTCCAGCTCCTGTCTCGTGGAAGCTCTGTGCTCTCAACTGAGCCCAAAAGATCTTCGGAGCCACGCTAAATGAGGAGGAGGAGGAGGAGGAGGAGGTCAGAGACCTGTTTAGCAAGCGGGCTGTTTACTCTGTCTGTTCTACAAGCCTGCACCAAAATCCTTGCAATTGGGGTCTCTCATTTGTTGGCTGGAAGCGTTTGACTGTCGACCTTTTCTCCCGCTCTTTTATCTGAAGAACGCTGTGCAGTTTAGATGGTGAAGGACTGGCCCAGCATGCTCTTCTGGGGAAGAGGCCAGAAGGGAAGGCTGGTGGTGGTGGTGGCGGCAAAAGGAGGGGGGTTGCAGTAAGACAGGGGCAGACAGCGTCAGGCACCTAACCGCTCCGCTTCCGGGTGGGCTCGAACCACCATCCTTTCGGTTAACAGCCGAACGCGCTGACCCATTGCGCCACAGAGACACCTGCGGGCAGCTTGCGCCACCTCCGAGCACAGTGCTCGCCTTGCCGTCAGGCAATCGGTGCAGGAGAAGCACCAGGCTGCCCGCTGGGCCCCAGCCCCTGCGCTGAGCAGAGTGGCGCAGCGGGAGCGTGCTGGGCCCATAACCCAGAGGTCGATGGATCGAAACCATTCTCTGCTAGCCCTGCCTCTCGTGGCCTTTTGATTCAGGCTGAAGCCCACAGGCGGCCAAGACTCTTGCCCCAGCGCTGGGCACTGCAGGCGAGCAAACAGGACGCGGGAGTGACCCTCCTTCGTCTGCGTGAGCCACAAGAGGCTTTGAAGCCAGGTGGTCTCCTGCCAGAGGCTACTTTTGCTCAATGCCCTTGCCTCCTGAGGACTTGTGGGGTGTGCCCATTCTTCCATAGCAGCCCCTAGAATGGAGGCGGAGGGAGCACACGGCTCTCAGCCTCAGCGTGGTGCGCAAGGAACGTGCATCTCTCTCGACGTGTCCTTGCTTTACGTGCGTGTCGCTTGCCTAAGAAAGGTGGGAAGAAAGAGGAGGTTGACGGAAACCAGTGGACTCTGGCCATCCTGCGCATGGGCAATTGGAAAGAGAAGGTCTGATGGGACGCGCGTGGAAGCCCAGGGGGCGGCCTGTGACCGGCGGGACACAGCTTGTCAAGCACTGCCCGAGGCCCTGAAGTGGTGTGGCTGCTTGCCCACAAGTCAAGCGCACCCGTGAGAGATGAAGGCCTCCCGTCTCCCTCTCCGTCTCCGTCGCCGTCTCCGTCTCCGTCTCCGTCTCCGTCTCCTCAAGCGTCGTGAAGCAAGAGAGCTTCCTCATCCCCTTTTCCCACGCAGAAGGGGGAGCGGCTGCACAGGGAGTGCACCAAGGAGGGAGGCTCTGGGAGCTCGAGGCCAGAAAGGGGAAGCACAGGCCCTCTTTCTGCCCATTTTCCATCAGGGCTCCTTTGGCATGCCAAGGGCACGCCACCATCGGCTCGATTGGTGGGCTCTTTCGCCCCGCCTCTCCAATGCCATTCATTTGCGTGCCATTGGTCCTGACACGTGCCCGTGATGGCCTGCTGGAAAGTCAAGGGCTGATGTGCGAGAGGTCGCAGCCTCCTGGCTCCCTGGCCGGCCCGAAGCATCACTGGTTGCCGGCTCTCTTTTCCTGCCCAGAAAGGTGGGCGGGCCCCTGCTGAGGGAACACACCAGGGAGGCTCTTGCCATCGTCCTCATCAACCATGGGCTCAGCGCCCGTTGCTGTCCAATGCCCGTCTCACTAGCGCCTTCCATCTTTCCCTCTCGAGCGTGGAGCGCCCTGCTTGCTGTAGACGAGCTCCGTGCCAAGCTGATCCATCGGCTCCCTGTTCTCTCTGGGCTCTGCCTCTCCTATTCGAACCCACCGTTATGCCCAATACCGGGCTCTCCATTTTTCAAGTCGTCCTTCCTCTGGCAAATAAGCCCGGAGACCTGGAACTTCCACTGGGGGAACCTTCTGGAGCAGATTCCCTTTGGGCTGAATCTTCCCATACAATTCCTCCTTGGTGACCTTCTGCGCCCAGCCTATTCTCAGCATCCTGCTCCAACAACTCCTCTCCAACGCCACGAACCTTCTCGCTGAAACTTGCCTTTTCACCCACCTCTCCCAGACGGACAACATGCTGCTGAGCGCTCCGCTTTCTGCCTTTCGCTTTGCCAGATCTGATCCGTCGCCTTCAAACTCGCTCTTGCTTTCACGCTCCTAGGCGCTAGTTTCTTCTTCCAGTCCACATCATACGTTCCGCCCCTAGCCGGATGCGTGAACTTCTCTACGTTGTCTCCTTCGAGCCCCTCGCCGCTGATCTTCCTCCCTATTTCCTTATCGCCAATTACCAAGCGATGGTCAGAATGGGCCCGTGCCCTTTCCCTTCCCCGCTTAGCGCCTGCACCCTTCTCCCTAGCTTCTCTTCATCTTCTTCCACGATGACTACCTCACCCGCCGACCGCAACTTGGTGTTTTTCTTGACCTGCACAGATAGCCCTTCTCCCTCTTCCTTGATCTTGTCCATCGCTCTCTCGAGGGGGCGTGATGAACTCGCACGGCGCTAGGGGAGCGCCTTCTCTCGTACCTCTCCTCCTTCTAAACCAACTTCCCATCTCTGCGCGCATGCTCGCCGCTGCCGCCTCACCCTCCTCCGTATCCTCCAGCAACCGTATCAGTCTGCCGTCCACTCCGGACGACCCCAACACCTGACGAGTGACTTTCTCATCTCTCCTGTCAAACGCCTTCCGAGAAGGGACGAGGCGACTGTCGACGTGCCGGTCCTTTCGTCCAGCTCTCTGCGCTCTCAGGCTCGCTTGCCATATCGGCTGTCTGCTCCTTCTATCTTTCCCGAGTCCCGCTTGCTCGTCCGCCAGCAGTTCCTCGCGCTGCGCTCTCCATCTCGCCTTCGGTATCCTTGTCAGCCCCTCGGGTACATGGCCGGTTAGGGCACTCGTCGTCTTGTTCTTGCAGTCGGATGCGCTTGCTTTCTTGTGTCTTGTCACTGGCTCTTGGGGTGCTAGGCAGCTCTGCTTGGCCCTGAGGGGCACGGGATGTGGCGCCCCCTTCACTCTGCCCTTGGCCCGCCTGGCTGTGCGCTGGCTCAGCCGGGAGGGGACTCAGGCTTGGGCGGCATGGCCGCGCTTCCCTGGCAAGGCATGAGACAGGGATGACGTTCTTCGATTGTCACAGGGAGAGACACATCGTTGCCGCAACTCCTCTGTCTGCACCAAATCTTGGACCAAGTGGCTGAAGGAAGCGGGAGAGGAAAGAGCCTGACGATTTGCTGACTTTCTTGCCACTCCTTCCAGGCACGTCTCATTTTTGGAGCTGAAGTTCTGAGTTTTGGCTGCGGACAAGCGCTTCAAAGGTTTGCTTCCGGCCGACTTGGCAGGGCTTGGCTGACTTTTTCTTTGCACAAGCCTGCTGCTCAAGCGACTGGCAAAGGCCTCCAGAGGTGCCAGTCCCCTTCTGAGGAATTTTGCTGGGAACGTTGAGATGAGCATGTAAACAATGGCTGCTCGCTCCGAAGGACTGTGTCATGCGTGGAGAAACTCCTTCGTGGAACCTCCTTTCACACAAGGAAAACGAGGCAGTTCCCTCCACACGAGCTCGAGAGCTGGAGGAAGGCCCTGTCTGGGCTTCCACATTGCTCTTCATTCCAGCTCCTGTCTCGTGGAAGCTCTGTGCTCTCAACTGAGCCCAAAAGATCTTCGGAGCCACGCTAAATGAGGAGGAGGAGGAGGAGGAGGAGGAGGAGGTCAGAGACCTGTTTAGCAAGCGGGCTGTTTACTCTGTCTGTTCTACAAGCCTGCACCAAAATCCTTGCAATTGGGGTCTCTCATTTGTTGGCTGGAAGCGTTTGACTGTCGACCTTTTCTCCCGCTCTTTTATCTGAAGAACGCTGTGCAGTTTAGATGGTGAAGGACTGGCCCAGCATGCTCTTCTGGGGAAGAGGCCAGAAGGGAAGGCTGGTGGTGGTGGCGGCGGCAAAAGGAGGAGGGTTGCAGTAAGATAGGGGCAGACAGCATCAGGCACCTAACCGCGCCGCCTCCGGGTGGGCTCGAACCACCATCCTTTCGGTTAACAGCCGAACGCGCTGACCCATTGCGCCACAGAGACACCTGCGGGCAGCTTGCGCCACCTCCGAGCACAGTGCTCGCCTTGCCGTCAGGCAATCGGTGCAGGAGAAGCACCAGGCTGCCCGCTGGGCCCCAGCCCCTGCGCTGAGCAGAGTGGCGCAGCGGGAGCGTGCTGGGCCCATAACCCAGAGGTCGATGGATTGAAACCATTCTCTGCTAGCCCTGCCTCTCGTGGCCTTTTGATTCAGGCTGAAGCCCACAGGCGGCCAAGACTCTTGCCCCAGCGCTGGGCACTGCAGGCGAGCAAACAGGACGCGGGAGTGACCCTCCTTCGTCTGCGTGAGCCACAAGAGGCTTTGAAGCCAGGTGGTCTCCTGCCAGAGGCTACTTTTGCTCAATGCCCTTGCCTCCTGAGGACTTGTGGGGTGTGCCCATTCTTCCATAGCAGCCCCTAGAATGGAGGCGGAGGGAGCACACGGCTCTCAGCCTCAGCGTGGTGCGCAAGGAACGTGCATCTCTCTCGACGTGTCCTTGCTTTACGTGCGTGTCGCTTGCCTAAGAAAGGTGGGAAGAAAGAGGAGGTTGACGGAAACCAGTGGACTCTGGCCATCCTGCGCATGGGCAATTGGAAAGAGAAGGTCTGATGGGACGCGCGTGGAAGCCCAGGGGGCGGCCTGTGACCGGCGGGACACAGCTTGTCAAGCACTGCCCGAGGCCCTGAAGTGGTGTGGCTGCTTGCCCACAAGTCAAGCGCACCCGTGAGAGATGAAGGCCTCCCGTCTCCCTCTCCGTCGCCGTCTCCGTCTCCGTCTCCGTCTCCTCAAGCGTCGTGAAGCAAGAGAGCTTCCTCATCCCCTTTTCCCACGCAGAAGGGGGAGCGGCTGCACAGGGAGTGCACCAAGGAGGGAGGCTCTGGGAGCTCGAGGCCAGAAAGGGGAAGCACAGGCCCTCTTTCTGCCCATTTTCCATCAGGGCTCCTTTGGCATGCCAAGGGCACGCCACCATCGGCTCGATTGGTGGGCTCTTTCGCCCCGCCTGTCCAATGCCATTCATTTGCGTGCCATTGGTCCTGACACGTGCCCGTGATGGCCTGCTGGAAAGTCAAGGGCTGATGTGCGAGAGGTCGCAGCCTCCTGGCTCCCTGGCCGGCCCGAAGCATCACTGGTTGCCGGCTCTCTTTTCCTGCCCAGAAAGGTGGGCGGGCCCCTGCTGAGGGAACACACCAGGGAGGCTCTTGCCATCGTCCTCATCAACCATGGGCTCAGCGCCCGTTGGTGTCCAATGCCCGTCTCACTAGCGCCTTCCATCTTTCCCTCTCGAGCGTGGAGCGCCCTGCTTGCTGTAGACGAGCTCCGTGCCAAGCTGATCCATCGGCTCCCTGTTCTCTCTGGGCTCTGCCTCTCCTATTCGAACCCACCGTTATGCCCAATACCGGGCTCTCCATTTTTCAAGTCGTCCTTCCTCTGGCAAATAAGCCCGGAGACCTGGAACTTCCACTGGGGGAACCTTCTGGAGCAGATTCCCTTTGGGCTGAATCTTCCCATACAATTCCTCCTTGGTGACCTTCTGCGCCCAGCCTATTCTCAGCATCCTGCTCCAACAACTCCTCTCCAACGCCACGAACCTTCTCGCTGAAACTTGCCTTTTCACCCACCTCTCCCAGACGGACAACATGCTGCTGAGCGCTCCGCTTTCTGCCTTTCGCTTTGCCAGATCTGATCCGTCGCCTTCAAACTCGCTCTTGCTTTCACGCTCCTAGGCGCTAGTTTCTTCTTCCAGTCCACATCATACGTTCCGCCCCTAGCCGGATGCGTGAACTTCTCTACGTTGTCTCCTTCGAGCCCCTCGCCGCTGATCTTCCTCCCTATTTCCTTATCGCCAATTACCAAGCGATGGTCAGAATGGGCCCGTGCCCTTTCCCTTCCCCGCTTAGCGCCTGCACCCTTCTCCCTAGCTTCTCTTCATCTTCTTCCACGATGACTACCTCACCCGCCGACCGCAACTTGGTGTTTTTCTTGACCTGCACAGATAGCCCTTCTCCCTCTTCCTTGATCTTGTCCATCGCTCTCTCGAGGGGGCGTGATGAACTCGCACGGCGCTAGGGGAGCGCCTTCTCTCGTACCTCTCCTCCTTCTAAACCAACTTCCCATCTCTGCGCGCATGCTCGCCGCTGCCGCCTCACCCTCCTCCGTATCCTCCAGCAACCGTATCAGTCTGCCGTCCACTCCGGACGACCCCAACACCTGACGAGTGACTTTCTCATCTCTCCTGTCAAACGCCTTCCGAGAAGGGACGAGGCGACTGTCGACGTGCCGGTCCTTTCGTCCAGCTCTCTGCGCTCTCAGGCTCGCTTGCCATATCGGCTGTCTGCTCCTTCTATCTTTCCCGAGTCCCGCTTGCTCGTCCGCCAGCAGTTCCTCGCGCTGCGCTCTCCATCTCGCCTTCGGTATCCTTGTCAGCCCCTCGGGTACATGGCCGGTTAGGGCACTCGTCGTCTTGTTCTTGCAGTCAGATGCGCTTGCTTTCTTGTGTCTTGTCACTGGCTCTTGGGGTGCTAGGCAGCTCTGCTTGGCCCTGAGGGGCACGGGATGTGGCGCCCCCTTCACTCTGCCCTTGGCCCGCCTGGCTGTGCGCTGGCTCAGCTGGGAGGGGACTCAGGCTTGGGCGGCATGGCCGCGCTTCCCTGGCAAGGCATGAGACAGGGATGACGTTCTTCGATTGTCACAGGGAGAGACACATCGTTGCCGCAACTCCTCTGTCTGCACCAAATCTTGGACCAAGTGGCTGAAGGAAGCGGGAGAGGAAAGAGCCTGACGATTTGCTGACTTTCTTGCCACTCCTTCCAGGCACGTCTCATTTTTGGAGCTGAAGTTCTGAGTTTTGGCTGCGGACAAGCGCTTCAAAGGTTTGCTTCCGGCCGACTTGGCAGGGCTTGGCTGACTTTTTCTTTGCACAAGCCTGCTGCTCAAGCGACTGGCAAAGGCCTCCAGAGGTGCCAGTCCCCTTCTGAGGAATTTTGCTGGGAACGTTGAGATGAGCATGTAAACAATGGCTGCTCGCTCCGAAGGACTGTGTCATGCGTGGAGAAACTCCTTCGTGGAACCTCCTTTCACACAAGGAAAACGAGGCAGTTCCCTCCACACGAGCTCGAGAGCTGGAGGAAGGCCCTGTCTGGGCTTCCACATTGCTCTTCATTCCAGCTCCTGTCTCGTGGAAGCTCTGTGCTCTCAACTGAGCCCAAAAGATCTTCGGAGCCACGCTAAATGAGGAGGAGGAGGAGGAGGAGGAGGAGGAGGTCAGAGACCTGTTTAGCAAGCGGGCTGTTTACTCTGTCTGTTCTACAAGCCTGCACCAAAATCCTTGCAATTGGGGTCTCTCATTTGTTGGCTGGAAGCGTTTGACTGTCGACCTTTTCTCCCGCTCTTTTATCTGAAGAACGCTGTGCAGTTTAGATGGTGAAGGACTGGCCCAGCATGCTCTTCTGGGGAAGAGGCCAGAAGGGAAGGCTGGTGGTGGTGGTGGCGGCAAAAGGAGGGGGGTTGCAGTAAGACAGGGGCAGACAGCATCAGGCACCTAACCGCGCCGCCTCCGGGTGGGCTCGAACCACCATCCTTTCGGTTAACAGCCGAACGCGCTGACCCATTGCGCCACAGAGACACCTGCGGGCAGCTTGCGCCACCTCCGAGCACAGTGCTTGCCTTGCCGTCAGGCAATCGGTGCAGGAGAAGCACCAGGTTGCCCGCTGGGCCCGAGCCCCTGCGCTGAGCAGAGTGGCGCAGCGGGAGCGTGCTGGGCCCATAACCCAGAGGTCGATGGATCGAAACCATTCTCTGCTAGCCCTGCCTCTCGTGGCCTTTTGATTCAGGCTGAAGCCCACAGGCGGCCAAGACTCTTGCCCCAGCGCTGGGCACTGCAGGCGAGCAAACAGGACGCGGGAGTGACCCTCCTTCGTCTGCGTGAGCCACAAGAGGCTTTGAAGCCAGGTGGTCTCCTGCCAGAGGCTACTTTTGCTCAATGCCCTTGCCTCCTGAGGACTTGTGGGGTGTGCCCATTCTTCCATAGCAGCCCCTAGAATGGAGGCGGAGGGAGCACACGGCTCTCAGCCTCAGCGTGGTGCGCAAGGAACGTGCATCTCTCTCGACGTGTCCTTGCTTTACGTGCGTGTCGCTTGCCTAAGAAAGGTGGGAAGAAAGAGGAGGTTGACGGAAACCAGTGGACTCTGGCCATCCTGCGCATGGGCAATTGGAAAGAGAAGGTCTGATGGGACGCGCGTGGAAGCCCAGGGGGCGGCCTGTGACCGGCGGGACACAGCTTGTCAAGCACTGCCCGAGGCCCTGAAGTGGTGTGGCTGCTTGCCCACAAGTCAAGCGCACCCGTGAGAGATGAAGGCCTCCCGTCTCCCTCTCCGTCTCCGTCGCCGTCTCCGTCTCCGTCTCCGTCTCCGTCTCCTCAAGCGTCGTGAAGCAAGAGAGCTTCCTCATCCCCTTTTCCCACGCAGAAGGGGGAGCGGCTGCACAGGGAGTGCACCAAGGAGGGAGGCTCTGGGAGCTCGAGGCCAGAAAGGGGAAGCACAGGCCCTCTTTCTGCCCATTTTCCATCAGGGCTCCTTTGGCATGCCAAGGGCACGCCACCATCGGCTCGATTGGTGGGCTCTTTCGCCCCGCCTGTCCAATGCCATTCATTTGCGTGCCATTGGTCCTGACACGTGCCCGTGATGGCCTGCTGGAAAGTCAAGGGCTGATGTGCGAGAGGTCGCAGCCTCCTGGCTCCCTGGCCGGCCCGAAGCATCACTGGTTGCCGGCTCTCTTTTCCTGCCCAGAAAGGTGGGCGGGCCCCTGCTGAGGGAACACACCAGGGAGGCTCTTGCCATCGTCCTCATCAACCATGGGCTCAGCGCCCGTTGGTGTCCAATGCCCGTCTCACTAGCGCCTTCCATCTTTCCCTCTCGAGCGTGGAGCGCCCTGCTTGCTGTAGACGAGCTCCGTGCCAAGCTGATCCATCGGCTCCCTGTTCTCTCTGGGCTCTGCCTCTCCTATTCGAACCCACCGTTATGCCCAATACCGGGCTCTCCATTTTTCAAGTCGTCCTTCCTCTGGCAAATAAGCCCGGAGACCTGGAACTTCCACTGGGGGAACCTTCTGGAGCAGATTCCCTTTGGGCTGAATCTTCCCATACAATTCCTCCTTGGTGACCTTCTGCGCCCAGCCTATTCTCAGCATCCTGCTCCAACAACTCCTCTCCAACGCCACGAACCTTCTCGCTGAAACTTGCCTTTTCACCCACCTCTCCCAGACGGACAACATGCTGCTGAGCGCTCCGCTTTCTGCCTTTCGCTTTGCCAGATCTGATCCGTCGCCTTCAAACTCGCTCTTGCTTTCACGCTCCTAGGCGCTAGTTTCTTCTTCCAGTCCACATCATACGTTACGCCCCTAGCCGGATGCGTGAACTTCTCTACGTTGTCTCCTTCGAGCCCCTCGCCGCTGATCTTCCTCCCTATTTCCTTATCGCCAATTACCAAGCGATGGTCAGAATGGGCCCGTGCCCTTTCCCTTCCCCGCTTAGCGCCTGCACCCTTCTCCCTAGCTTCTCTTCATCTTCTTCCACGATGACTACCTCACCCGCCGACCGCAACTTGGTGTTTTTCTTGACCTGCACAGATAGCCCTTCTCCCTCTTCCTTGATCTTGTCCATCGCTCTCTCGAGGGGGCGTGATGAACTCGCCCGGCGCTAGGGGAGCGCCTTCTCTCGTACCTCTCCTCCTTCTAAACCAACTTCCCATCTCTGCGCGCATGCTCGCCGCTGCCGCCTCACCCTCCTCCGTATCCTCCAGCAACCGTATCAGTCTGCCGTCCACTCCGGACGACCCCAACACCTGACGAGTGACTTTCTCATCTCTCCTGTCAAACGCCTTCCGAGAAGGGACGAGGCGACTGTCGACGTGCCGGTCCTTTCGTTCAGCTCTCTGCGCTCTCAGGCTCGCTTGCCATATCGGCTGTCTGCTCCTTCTATCTTTCCCGAGTCCCGCTTGCTCGTCCGCCAGCAGTTCCTCGCGCTGCGCTCTCCATCTCGCCTTCGGTATCCTTGTCAGCCCCTCGGGTACATGGCCGGTTAGGGCACTCGTCGTCTTGTTCTTGCAGTCGGATGCGCTTGCTTTCTTGTGTCTTGTCACTGGCTCTTGGGGTGCTAGGCAGCTCTGCTTGGCCCTGAGGGGCACGGGATGTGGCGCCCCCTTCACTCTGCCCTTGGCCCGCCTGGCTGTGCGCTGGCTCAGCCGGGAGGGGACTCAGGCTTGGGCGGCATGGCCGCGCTTCCCTGGCAAGGCATGAGACAGGGATGACGTTCTTCGATTGTCACAGGGAGAGACACATCGTTGCCGCAACTCCTCTGTCTGCACCAAATCTTGGACCAAGTGGCTGAAGGAAGCGGGAGAGGAAAGAGCCTGACGATTTGCTGACTTTCTTGCCACTCCTTCCAGGCACGTCTCATTTTTGGAGCTGAAGTTCTGAGTTTTGGCTGCGGACAAGCGCTTCAAAGGTTTGCTTCCGGCCGACTTGGCAGGGCTTGGCTGACTTTTTCTTTGCACAAGCCTGCTGCTCAAGCGACTGGCAAAGGCCTCCAGAGGTGCCAGTCCCCTTCTGAGGAATTTTGCTGGGAACGTTGAGATGAGCATGTAAACAATGGCTGCTCGCTCCGAAGGACTGTGTCATGCGTGGAGAAACTCCTTCGTGGAACCTCCTTTCACACAAGGAAAACGAGGCAGTTCCCTCCACACGAGCTCGAGAGCTGGAGGAAGGCCCTGTCTGGGCTTCCACATTGCTCTTCATTCCAGCTCC
The DNA here is from genome assembly GCF_033958435.1 of Carettochelys insculpta. NCBI lineage: Eukaryota > Metazoa > Chordata > Testudines > Carettochelyidae > Carettochelys > Carettochelys insculpta. The sequence continues at coordinate 424,256 of NW_027439076.1, forward strand.
TGTCTCGTGGAAGCTCTGTGCTCTCAACTGAGCCCAAAAGATCTTCGGAGCCACGCTAAATGAGGAGGAGGAGGAGGAGGAGGAGGTCAGAGACCTGTTTAGCAAGCGGGCTGTTTACTCTGTCTGTTCTACAAGCCTGCACCAAAATCCTTGCAATTGGGGTCTCTCATTTGTTGGCTGGAAGCGTTTGACTGTCGACCTTTTCTCCCGCTCTTTTATCTGAAGAACGCTGTGCAGTTTAGATGGTGAAGGACTGGCCCAGCATGCTCTTCTGGGGAAAAGGCCAGAAGGGAAGGCTGGTGGTGGTGGCGGCGGCAAAAGGAGGGGGGTTGCAGTAAGACAGGGGCAGACAGCATCAGGCACCTAACCGCGCCGCCTCCGGGTGGGCTTGAACCACCATCCTTTCGGTTAACAGCCGAACGCGCTGACCCATTGCGCCACAGAGACACCTGCGAGCAGCTTGCGCCATCTCTGAGCACAGTGCTCGCCTTGCCGTCAGGCAATCGGTGCAGGAGAAGCACCAGGCTGCCCGCTGGGCCCCAGCCCCTGTGCTGAGCAGAGTGGCGCAGCGGGAGCGTGCTGGGCCCATAACCCAGAGGTCGATGGATCGAAACCATTCTCTGCTAGCCCTGCCTCTCGTGGCCTTTTGATTCAGGCTGAAGCCCACAGGCGGCGAAGACTCTTGCCCCAGCGCTGGGCACTGCAGGCGAGCAAACAGGACGCGGGAGTGACCCTCCTTCGTC